>NW_026692406.1:0-76861 GCF_021218885.2 Marmota monax | reverse complement strand
CTAATTCGAATCCTAACTCAAACCCTAAAACTATCCCTAAACCTGACTCCTATCCTAAAAATAACTCTAGCTTTAAATATCACCCTAACCTTAAATCTAACACTAACACTAGCACTACCCCTAACCCTCACCCTAAAGCTAACCCTAATTGTAACCCTGGTTTTTACATTAACTGTTGCCTTAACCCTAGACCTAACACTAACACAAAAACTAGCCCTAATCCGAGCCCTACACCTAGTTTTAACCCTAACCCTAACCCTATCCCTATCCCTAACCCTAATCCTACACCTAACACTAGCTCTAACACTATCCCTAACCCTAATCAAAACCCTAACCTAATAGTAACCCTAGACCTATCCCCAATCCTCAGCCTAATCAAAACTCTCACCACAATAATAGTCCTAACCCTAGCCCTCATTCTAGCTCTAACTCTGTCCCAAACCTTAACCCTAACCCTGACCCTTATTCTGAATATAACACTAACCTAGTTCTAAACCTGACCCTAATGCTAGACGAAACCATAATACTAGCCCTACCAGTAAACTTATACCTAAACCAGATCCTATCACTAGCCCAAGACCTAAACCTAATCCTAAGTCTAGACTTAACTGTAGCTTGATACATAAACAAAAACCTAGCCTTAGCCCTAACAAAAACCCTTAACTTAACCCGAAGACTAACCCTACCCCTAGACATAAACCTAGTCCCAATTCTGGCTTTAACCTTAACACTCTAAGCTAAACTCTGACCCTGCCTTAAACACTAAACCTAACTCTAAACCCGACTCTAACCAAAATCCTAAACCTAACACTAGACATAGCCATAACCCTAACCCTACAACTAGCCCTAATCATAATCCTGGTTCTTACATTAACCATAGCCCTAACTTTATGCCTTAACCTAACACAAAACCTAGAGCAAATTCTAGGCCTAAATCTAGCCCTAAGCATAACACCAACACTAATCCTACCCCAAACCCTAACCCTAAACCTACCCCTAGCCTTAGACTTAAACCTTACTCAAAGCCTAACCCTTACCATAAATATAAACTTAGACCTATACCTTACTCTAAACCCTAACCCTAGCCCTAATCCTGAACTTAACCCTATAACTAAACCTAGCTCTAAACCTACACCTTACCTAACACTACAACTAAATGTATTGATAACCCTAGCCTTAACCCTATGTGTAACCCTAACCATAACCAGAAAACTAACAATAGACCTAACCCTAAAACTAACACTTGACATAGCCCTAACCCTAGCTCAAAACCTAACCCTTACCATAAACCTAAACATAACCGTAGCCTTAACATTAATCCTAAAACTAAATCTAACTCTAACCCTAAACCTAAACCTAAACCTACATCTAACCATATTTATTACCGTAAGCTTTATCCTAACCCTAATGATAAACCTAGCCCTAACCTTAACCTGACCCTAAACCTACCATAATCCTGTCCCTAGACCTAAGGCTGAACCTAATCCTCGACCTAGCCCTATCACTAACACTAGCTCAAACCCTAGCCCTTACCCTAAACATAACGCTAGCCCAAAACCTAACCCCAATCCTAGCCCTAAACCTAACGATAACCATATCCCAAACTGTAGCTCTAACTCTATCCATTACCCTAACCATAACCCTAAACCTAATGCTAAACCTAGCCCTAACCCTAAACTTAACCGTAACTCTATCCTTAGCAATGATTCTAACCTGAAGCCTCAACCTAGCCCTAACACTTACTCAAACCCTAACTGTTACCTTTAACTTAACCGTAAGAAAATGATAAGCCTAACCCTAACCCTAGCCCTAATCCTAAACTTAAAACTAGACTTCACCTTTTCTCTATCCCAACCCATTACCCTAACTTTAACCATAAACCATGATAACCCTAGCCCTAAACCTAAACCTACTCTAACCCTAACATTAAACCTAACCCTAGACCTAGCCATAAACCTAACTAACCCTAAGCAAAACCCTTAGGGTTAGTTAGGTTTATGGCTATGTCTAGGGTTAGGTTAAGTAATTGCCATAGTCCTAACCCTAGTTCAAGCTCTAACAATTATGCTAAACTTAACACTAATCCCAGTTCTAAACCTAAACCTAACCCTAACTCTAACCCGACACCTAAACCTGTCCATTATCTTAAACCTAATGGTAATCCTAATCCTAATCCTACAAATAATCCTAAATCTAACACTATCCTTAGCACTAACCCTAGCTCAAACCTCAACTCATACCCTAAACCTAACCCTAGCCTTAACCCTAACCCTAACCCTAACCCTAACTCTAGCCCTAATCCTAAACATAACCCTAGTTCTAACCCTATCCATTACCCCAATGATAACCATAAACCTAATGTTAACCCTAGGCCTAACCCTAACCCTATCAATTACCCTAAATCTAACCTGAGCCCTAAACCTAACCTGAAGCCTAAACCTAACCTTAACCATTACTCTAACGCTAAGTCAATCCTAATGCTAATTTGAGCCATAACCCTAAACCTCAACCTAACCCAAACCCAAAACCTGAATCTACTCTCAACTTAAACCTCACCCTAAACCTAAATCTGACACTATATCTATCTATAAATCTTCCCCCAAACTATCCCTAACCATAACCCTAGACCTGATATTAGTCCTAGCCCTAATTCTTGCCATAACCCTAACACAAACGCTAGCCCTCATCCTAGCCCTATACCTAACCTTGATCCTAACACAAACCCTACCTCTAACCCTATCTTTAATTTTATCCCTTGTCCTTGTTCTGAACCATGCTATAACCCCATCCCTTCCCCCAAATCTAACCTTAACTCTAGACTTAACCCTTACACTAATCCTAGAGCTGATCCTAGCCCTAATTTATCCCTAACCCTAACACTAGCACTAAGACTAACTCTAACTCTTGCCCTAGGCCTATTCCTAGATTTAACCCTATCCCTTACCATAACCCTAACACTTGCCCTACCTTTAGCCCTAACACTAGCCCTAGCGCTAACCCTAGAACTAACCACAGCTCTAAGTTCAACCCTAACCCTAAGCCTAAACCTCACACTAACACTAGCCCTAACACTAACATTAATCCTAAAACTAGCCCTAATCTAGTTCAAGCCCTAAAACAAAACTGAGCCATAGCCCTAAACCTAACCCTTAACCTACACCAAAACCTAACCCTACACCTAGCCCTAACCTTAGCCCTAATTCCAGTCCTAACCCAACCCTAAAACTACCTTGAGCCTGACTCTGACCTTACATTAACCCTAGCTCTAACATCACCCTAAATGTATACCTAAACCTAAAACTAGTACTAGCCCTAACATAACCCAAAAAGTAGCCCTAATCTTAACTCTAGTTCTTACATTAGGCATAGCCCTAATCCTAGTCCCAATCTAACTCATAACCCAGCCCTAAATTGAGCACTAAACCTCATTTAAATCCTAACCATAACCCTAGCCCTAACCATTACCCTAAACTTAACCCTAACCCTAAAATTGGACCTAACCCTAAACCTAACCCTAGACTTAATCCTAACCATAATCCTAGCCTTAACTCTAGGTCTAGCCCTATCCATTACCCTAAAAATAACTCTGACCCTAATGCTAACCCTAACCCTAAACTTAACCCTAATTCTAAACCTAGACCTTACACTAAACCTAACTGTTGCCCTAGCCCTAACCATAGCTCAAACCCTAACATTTACCCTAAACCTAACCCTAACACTAACCCTAGGCCTAATCCTAACAATAACCCTAGCCCTAAACCTATCCATTACCCTCAACATAAGCCAAACCAAAACATATCTCTAAACATAGCTCTAAACCCACCCATTACCCTAATCCTATCAATAAACGTCATGATAACACTAGCACTAACCCTAAACCTACTCTAAACCTAACTGTAAACCTAACCCTAGTACTAACCCTAAACCTACACTAACCCTAATTGTAAACCTAAACCTAGACCTAATCACAAATGTACACTTTCCATAGTCCTAATCGTATCTCAAACCCTAACATTTGCACTAAACCTAACACTAACTCTAGTCCTAAACCTAAATCTAACCCAATCCATTTAGGCCTAACCGTAAACCTATCGCTAACAGTAACATTATTCTTACCTAAACCTAATCTGAACACTAAACCTAATCCTATCAATTACGCTAACCCTAACCCTAACACAAATCCTAATGCTAATTCAAACACTAAAACTAAACCGAAACCTGACCCAACCTATGAGGAAGACACTGACTCTAATAACACACCTGGCTCTAAACCTGACCCTTACCCTAAACATAACCCTTAAACTAGACCTAGCCATAAAACTAACCCTAACAGTATCCTAACCAAAACCCAGACCTCACATTAGCACTCTACCTAATTGTTGCCTTAAACCTAACACAAACCAGAGCCCTCATCCTAGCCATAAACCTAGCCTTAATCCTAACCCAAACCCTAACCCTAGCCCAAACCATAATTTTAACCCTCGCCCTAATTCTGAACCTAGGTATAACCACATCCATTCCCCTAACCCTAAAATAACACTATCACTAATACTAACCCTAGTCCTAACACTAGGCCTAATCCTAACACTAACCATAGCTCTAATCCTAGCCCTAATTTATTGCTAACTGTAACCCTAACTCTAACCCTAGCCCTAAGACTAACCCTAACTCTAGCCCTAGACCTATATCTAGTATCAACCTTATTTATTTCCTAACCCTAACACTAGCCCTATCATTAGTCCTAACCCTAGCCATAGTCCTAAACCTATAAGTAACCCTAACTCTAAATCTATCCCTAACTCTAAACCTAAACCTCACCGTAACACTAGCCCTAACCCTAATTCTAATTTGAAAACTAGCCCTAACCCTAATCATAGCCCACATACAAAACTGAGCAATAACCCTAATCCTAACCCTACACCTAAACCAAATCCTAATGCTACACCTAGTCCTAACCCTATCCCTACAAATAATACTGACCATGACTCTGACCTAAAAACAACCCTACCTCTAAACATCACCCTAAAGCTAAATCTAACCCAAACACTAGACCTAGCCCTAATCCTAGCTTTAAAACTATCCCTAATTATAAAGCTAGTTCTTACATTAGCCACAGCCCTAACTCTAACACAAAACCTAGAGCTAATCTGATCCTCAATCCTAGCTTTAACCCCAACCCTAACCCTAACACTAACCCAAACCCTTGCTCTAAACCTATTTCTTACCCTAAGCCAAACTTTCACCCTAATGGTAACCTATTTCTAATCCTAATCCTTAGCTTACTACAAATTCTAACTCTATTACTAGTCCTAACCCTAGCCCTCATTCTATCTCTCATCCTAACCCAAAGCCTAAGCCTAAACCTTACCCTTATTCTCACCCTAACACTAACCCTAGATCAAAGCCTGACCTTAACACTAAACCAAACCCTAACACTAGCCCTACCCGTAAACCTATACCTACAACTAACCATAACACTAGCACTAGACCCAAACATAATCCTAAATATAGCCATAACTCTAGTCCTAGTTCTAAACAAAAACCTAGCCATATTCCTAAAATAATCATTAACGTAACACAAAGACTAACCCTAGCCCAAAACCTAACCCTACTTCTAATTCTGGCCCTAACCATAAACCCAATGCTAACACAAACACTGAACCTTACTCTAATACAAACCCTAGCTCTAAACCTTATCCTAACCCCAAACTTAAACCTAACACTATATATATCTATAAACCTAACCCAAAAATCTAGTTGTAAATATAACCCTAACTCTTACCTTACACATAGCCCTAACAATAGCCATAAACCTCACACAAAACCTAGCCCAAATACAAGCGCTAAACCTAGACCTAACCTTAACACTAACCTTAGCACAAAACCTAAACCTAATGCTTGTCCTAGCCCTAACCCTAGCTCAAACTCTAACCCTTACTCTAAAAATAACCCTAGCTCTAACCCTAACCCTAACCCTATCCCTAATTCTAGTGTAACCATAGGCAAAATACTAGCTCTAACTTTATACACTTCCTTAAACATAAACCTAACCCTAATGCTAACCCTAGCCCTAAACCTAACTCTAACCCTAATCCTAAGCATAGCCCTGATTCTAACCCTAACCCTTGCCCAAGCCATAACTCCAGCTCAAACCCTAACATTTGCCCTAAACTGAACCCTAACACTAACCCTAGGAGTAACCCAAACACTAGACGTAATCCTAAACTTAATCTAAGCCCTATCACTATCACTAAACTTATTCATTACTCTAAACATAAGCCTAAACCAAATGCTAACCCTAGGCCTAACCCTAACCCTATCCCTCACACTGCACATATACATTACTCTAAACCTAACCAGAACTGTAAACCTAACTGTATTCATTACTCTAACCCTAACCCTAACCCTAACCCTAACGCTAAATTTAGACCTGGCTTTAAACATTAACCCAAACCAAACTGAATCCATACTCTGACCCTAATAATAACCTAGCTCTATACCTGACCCTTACACTAAACCTAGTAGTGTAGACCTAGCCATAAATCTATCCCTGACACTATCCTTAACCATAACACTAGATGTGACATTATCCCTAGCCCTAAACCTAACACAAACCCTAGTCTTCATCCTAGCCTTAAACGTAGACTTACTCCTAACCCTCACACTCACCCTAGCCCTAACCCT
This sequence comes from Marmota monax, assembly GCF_021218885.2. Taxonomy (NCBI): domain Eukaryota; kingdom Metazoa; phylum Chordata; class Mammalia; order Rodentia; family Sciuridae; genus Marmota; species Marmota monax. The sequence continues at coordinate 70,177 of NW_026692406.1, read as the reverse complement.
AAATATAACCATGCACTAGCATTGAACCTAGCTATATAACCCCATCTCTTCCCCTAAAATAAAACCTACCCCAAGCCCTAACCATAGGCCCAACCCTAACACTAATTATAGAACTAATCCTAGCTCTATTTTAATACTAATCTTATACCTACACATAACCCTAGCCCTAAGACTAACTCTAACTCACACCGAACCCTATTTCTATTTATAACCCTATTCATTACCATAACCCTCACAATAGCCCTAACCTTAGATCTAACCCTAGCCATAGGCCTAAATCTAAAACTAACCATAACTCTAAATCTAACCCTAATCTTAAGAACTAACTCTAACATATTACTAACACTAACACTATAATTAACCCTAACCCTAACCATATCACAAACCTAATCCTAACCCTAACCCTAACACTAACACTCATCTGAACCTGAAACCTAACAAACTGTAACACTAACACTAACCCTAACCCTTATCCTAACCCTTACTTAACCCTAACACTAACCCTAAACTTAACATTAACCCTAACACTAAAACTAACCCTAACCCTAACCCTAAACATAAACCTAACTGATAACCTAATCCTGACACTAACGGTAACACGAACCCTAACACAAAACTTAACACGAATATTAACCCTAACCCTATCCTAATCTTAAATGCAACCCTAACTGTAAAAGTAACCCTAACCCTAATCCTAACTCAAACCCGAAACCTAACCTTAAAACTAAACTGTACGTTAACCCTAACCATAACCCTTACCCTAAAACTAACCTTAACCCTAAACCTAACCCTATCACTAAACTTAACCCAAACACTCACAGTAATCTTAAAACTAAACACTAAACTTAACCCTAAAAGTAATCATAAAACTAACCCTAAAACTTAACCCTAAACCTAAAACTAACTTTAAATCTATCCCTAACACTAACATTATAATAAACCCTAACCCTAACCCTAACACAAACAATAAACCTAACCCAAACCCTAACCATAAACTCACCATAATCCTCACCCTAACACTAACCCTAACTCTAAAATCACCATGACCCTAACCCTAATATGAACACTACTTCTAATCTTAACACTAAACCTAACCTAAAATTAACCGTAACCCTAACCCTAATATTAACCCTAATGCAAAGCATAACCCGAAATCTAACACGAATCTAAGTATAACTCTAACCCTAACACTAATCCAAACACTACCCTAAACCTAACCGTAACACCAACCGTAACACTTACCTAAAACTAACGTCAACAATAAACCTAACCCCAATCCTAATCCTATCACTAATTCCAACCCTAAACATTACCCAAAACCTAACACTAACCCTAACCCTAAACATAACGAGAACCTAAAAATAAGACTAACCCTAACTCTAACTCTAACCCTAACACTAACAATAACTATAACTCTAAACCTAATCATAATCCTAACACTAAACGTAACCCTAATTCTAACCCTAAATATAACCTTAATATTACCTGTAATCCTAACACTAACACGAACCCTAACACTTACTGAAATGCTAACTCTAACCCAAACCCTAACCCTAACTAACCCTAACCCTAACACTAACCCTAACCCTAACATTAACCCTAACCCTAAACCTAACACTAACCCTAAACCTAACCCTAACACTAACCCTAACCCTAACTCTAACACTAACCATAAATCTACCATAACTCTAATCCTAACACTAACTCTAACCTATCTCTAACCCTAAAACTCTAGTTAACCCTAACTCTAACCATAACACAAACTTAACGCTAACCCTAACCCTAACACTAACACTCACCTGAACCCAAACCCGAACCCTAACACAAACCCTAATTCAAACACTAACAGGAACCATAACCCTAATCCTAAATTTTACCTTAACCATAACAGTAATCCTAAATTTTACCTTAACCCTAACAATAATCCTAAAAGTAACCCTGACCCTAAACCTAAAACTAACGCAAACCCTAACCCTAATGCTAATTCTTACACGAACCTTCACCTTAAACCTAATCCTAACACCCAAACACTAACACAAACACAAAATTTAACATTAACATTAACCCTAACCCTAACCTAATCCTAACAGTAACCCTAACTCTATCAATAAATTTTACCCTAATCCTAATTTAAACCATAAACCTAATCCTAATCCTAACCCTAACCCTAAACATAACCCTAACCCTTACCCTAACACTAAATATAACCCTAAACCTAACCCTATCACTAAACTTAACCCTAACCTTAACCCTAACCACAACAATAAACCTAAACCTAACAGTAACCTTAACACTAATTCTAAACCTATCCCTAACCCTAACACTATAATTAACCCTATCCCAAACCCTAAAACAAACACTAACACTAAAGTTAACCCTAAACCTAACCCTCAACCAAACCATAACCTTAACTCTAACTCTCACCCTAACCATAACTTTAACCTGAACCCTAATTCTATACCTAACACTAACCCTAATGCTAATTCTAACCCTTACCATAACCCTAACACTAACCCTAAACTTAACCCTAACCCTAACCCTAAACCTGATCCTAACCCTAACTCTAACCCTAACATTAACCCTAACCATTAACCTAATGCAAAATTTAACACTAACACTAACCCTAATCCTAACTTAATCCTAATCATAACCCTAACACTAACACTAAACATAATGCTAATCCTAACTCATATTGAAACCCATAACCCAAAAAGCTAAACTAACCATAAGCCTAACCCTAACCCTAACCCAAACCCTAAAACTAATCTTAACACTAACCATTAACCTAACACTAACTAACCCTAAACCTAACCGTATCCCTAACACTAACCCATACCTATTCCCAAACCTCACACGATCCCTAATCCTAACCCTTTCCCTAAGCCTAACACTAAACTAAATCTTATGTTAACCCTAACCTCAGTCATTACACTAATCCTGCCCCTAAACCTAAGACGAAACATAACCCTAACCTAACACTAACCCTATCCCTACTCTAACCCTAACCCTAACCATAAACTAACCCTATCCTAATCCGAACACTAAAACTAACCCTAACTTTAACACTGACCCTAACGCAAACCCTACCACTTTACTAATGCTTACACTAAAACTAAACCTAACCTTAAACTGAACCCAAACCCTAACCCTAACATTAACCCTAAACCTAAACCTAACCATAAACCTAAAACTAAACTTAACCCTAATACTTACCAGAAACCTAAACGTTACTATAACCTGAACACTAAACCTTACCTGGACCATAACCATAACACTAACACTAACACTAACCCTAACCATTCCACTAAGCCCAACCCTAAACCAAACCCTAAGCCTAACCCTAAAACTAACCCTAAACCTAAACCTAACCTTAACACTAACACTAATCCTAACCCTAACCCTAACACTAACACTAACATTAACTCTAACTCTAACCCTAACACAAATCCTAACCCAACCATAATAATGACCCTAATCTAACCCTAACCCTCACCTTAAATATCCCTAACCCTATCCCTAACACAAACACTAACTCTAATCCTATACCAAACCAAAACCCTAACCATAAAGCTAACCCTAACCCTAAACTTAACACTAACACTAACCATAATACTAACTGTAAACTTAACCAAAACCCAAATCCTGACATTTACCATAACCCTAACACGAAACTTAACCCTAAACGTAACCCTAACACTAACCCCAAACCTAACCCTAACCCTAATATTAACCATAAACCTAAAAAAATCCTAAACCTAAACCTAACACTCACCCTAACCCTAATCCTAACCCTAAACCTAACACTAACTCTAACCTTCACCCTAACACTAAACCTAAACCTAAGTATAACCCTAACACAAAAACTAAAAGTAACCCGAATCCTAACCCTAACCCTAACCCTAAAACTACGCCTAACCCTAACCCTAAAAATAAACTCAACACTAACAATAACCCTAACCCTTACCTTAACATGAACCCTAACCCTAAATTAACTCTAACCTAACCCTAACCCTAACCTTCACATAATCCTATCCCTAACCCTAACCCAATGCTATCACTAACTATAACCAAAATCCTAACCATAAAACTAACCATAACCCTAACATAAAATGAAAAACTATCCATAACCCTAACACGAACCCTAACCCTAATCCTAAACCTAATAAAAACCCTAACGCAAATCATAAACTTAACTTTTACCTAACGCTAAAACTAACGCTTACCTCAAACAATCCAAATCCTAACACTAACACTAATCCTAACACTAACCCTATCCATAACCCTAACACAAACTCTAAACCTAACCTTACCGCTAAGCCTAACCCTCACCCAAACTATAATACCTAAAATAATACTACTAAACCAAGCCTATACGTAAACCTAACAGAAACCCTAACCCTAAGGCTAACCATAAATCTAACACTAACCATGACCCTAAATTTAACCCTATCCCTAACCCTAATCCTAACCCTAAATATAACCCTAACCCTAAACCTAACCTTCACCATAACCCTATCCATAAACCTAACACTAATGCTAACCCTAAACCTCATTATAACTCTAAAGCAAACACTAGTGCTAACCCTTACCCTAACCCTAAACCTAACCCAAACCCTAAACCTAAAGCTAATACTCACCCTAAGCCTAAACCTAACACAAACCCTAACCTTAAACCTAACCCTAACATAACCCTAACTGTAACCCTAACCCTAACACTAAACCTAACCCTAACCGTATCCCTAAAAATAACAATAATTTTAACACTAACCTGAACCCTAAACTACTCTAAACCTATCCATAACCCTAACTCTAATCCTAATGATAACCGTAAACCTATACGTAACACTATCAGTAACCGTAACACAAAACCTGATCCTAATCCTAACAGTAACACTAACCCTAACTTTACACTGACACTAATTCTAACTATAACTCTAAACCTAACCCTAAACCTTAACCTTACCCTAATCCTAACTCTAACACTAATTTTAACCCCAAACCTAAAACTAACCCTAACACTAATCCTAACCATAATACAAACCCCAACCCTAACCATAACTCAAACCTAAAACAAACACTAACACTTAACCTAACCTTATCACTAATCCTAACCGTAACCCTAACCCTAACTCTACCCTGACTAACCCTAAATGTAAACCTTACCCTAACCCTAAACCTATCGTGAAACTAATTCTTATCCTAACCATAACAATAACTCTAAACTTAAACCTAGCACAACCGTAACCCTAACTTTGAAACTAACCCTAACACTAATCCTAACCATAACCCCAACACTAATCATATCATTAACCCTAAACGTAACACTTAACCTAACATTAACCTTAAAACTAACTATAGAGTCTAAAAAAATTCTAATACTAAACCTAAACCTAACTATAACACTAACCGTAACACTAACCCTAAACCTAACCTAACCCTAATCCTAAGTCTAACCCCAACCCTAACACAAACAATAAACCTAACCCTCCCCCTCACCCTAACCCTAACCCTAAACCAAACACTAACCCTAACCCAAATCCTAACACTAATCCTAAAACTATCTATAATCCTAACCCAAATAATAATGCTAAACGTAACCCTAACTTTAACACTAACCCTAACCTAACGGAACCCTAAATCTAAACCTAACATTAACACTAACCTTAACCCTAACACGAACCATAACCCTAAACCTAATCCTAACCTAACACTAATCCTTACCCTAACTTAAACCTAACCCAAACCTAACACGAACCTTAAAACTAACTGTAAACCTAACCCTAACCATGACCTTAACTGTAACCCTAACACAAATCTAACCCTAAACCTAACAAAAAAAACTAACACTTACCGAAACACTAACCCTAACCATAAAACTATCAAAAACCCTAACCCAAACCCTAACCCTAACCCTAATCTAAACCTTACACTAATGCATACCTAAACCTAATTGTAAATCTAACCCTAACACTAACCCTAACACTAACTCTATCTTAACTTTTACATGAACCCTAAACCTAACCATACCACTAGGCCTAACTTCACCCAAACTCTAACCATTACCATAACACTAAACCTAAATCTAACCCTAAATTTAATCCTAAGAGAAACCCTAACCTTAAAACTAACACTAACCCTATCACTACCTTGAATGCTAAACCTAACCCTAACCCTAATCCAAACCCTAACAATAAACCTAACCCTAACCCTAAACCAAACCCTTCCACTAACCCTAACCCTAAAACTAACACTAACCCTAACCGTAACACTAACAGTCACCCTAAACTTAAGAATAACCCTAACCCAAACACTAACACTAACACAAAAACTAACCCTAACCCTAATATTAATTCTAACCCTAACCCTAACACGAACCCTAACAAAACCCTATCCCTAACACTAACCCTAAACCAAAAACTAACCCTAAACCTAATATTAACCCTAACAAAACCCAAACCTACCCTAACACTAAACCTAACCCTAACTGTAATCCAAACCATAAGTGTAATTCTAAACATGACCATAACGGTAATCCTAACACAAACCCTAACCCTACAAGTAAACTTAACCCTAATCCTAACACAAACCCTAACTTTAATTTTACCCTAACACGAATTCAAACCAAAACCCTTAACCTAATACTATATCTTAACCTAACCTTAACCCTAAACATAATCCTAACAGTAATTTTAACCCTAACATTAACACTAACCACAACACTAACCCTAACCATAACACAAACTTTACTCTAACCAAATCCTAAACTTAACCTAACCCTAACCCTATCCCTAAAATAATACTAAACCTAAACCTAACCCTATCACTAACCGTAACTTTTCTCCTAACTTTAACACTAACCCTATCCTTAACCCTAACATGAACCCTAACCTTAACCATTATCCTAACTCTAACACTAACAGTAACCCTATCACTAACCCAACCCTAACCCTATGACTAACACTAACCCTAGCCCTACACTTAACACTAACCCTAACCCTAACCCAAAGACTAATCTTAACCCTAACCCTAAATCTAACCTAAACCTATCCCAAAACCTAACACTAACCCTAATCCTAGACCTAATCCAAATACTAATACTAACCCTGACCCTAACCCTAACACTAACCCTAACACTAAACCTCACCTTAAATTTAAATCTAACCCTAACCCTAAACCTAAACCAATCATTTATGCTAACCCTAACCCTAAACCACACCCTAACTCTAAACTTCAACTTAAACCTAAACAAAACACTAATCCTAAACTAAAACTTACCCTAACCATAACCCGAACCATAAACCTAATGTAACACTAACCCTAACCCTATCCCTAACCCTAATCCTAATTTTAAAATTAACCATTACCATAACCCTAACTGTAACCCCAACCCAAACCATAACCTTAATTCTAAAACTAAACATAACCCTAAAATTAACCCTAACTCTAATCCAAACACTAACACTAACACTAACACAAATTGTAATATTAACCCTAATCCAAACTCTAACCCAAAACCTACCCTAACTGTAATCCTAATCATCAACCTAAACCTAACCTTAACACTAACACTAAACCAAACCCTAAACATAACCCTAACCCTAAGCCTCACCCAAACCCTAACCCTAAAACTTACATAACCCTAACCCTAATGCTAACCCTAATCCTAACAGTAAACCTAACCCAAAACCTAAAACTTACCTAAACATAATCCCATTGCTAAGTGTAACCGTAACAATAACCCTAACCCTAAACCTAACCAAAACTCTAAACCTAACCCTCACACTAACCTTAACCGTAAACCTAACACTAACACTAACACTAACCCAAACTCTAACACTAAACCTAAATCTAACTATAACCCTAACCAAAAGTCTAACACTAAACTGAACTCTAAACCTAACCCTAACACTAATGCTAATCCTAAATCTAAACCTAATACTAACACCAACCCTAACCATTACACTAACATGAACCCTCATCCTATCCCTAATCCTAACACTAAACCTAATCCTAATCCTAACCCTAACACTAATCCTAACGCTAACCACAAAATTAACCTAACACTAACAATAACCCTATCCCTAACTCTAAACCTCAACATAAACCTAAACCTAACACTAACACTAATCCTAATCCTAACATGAACCCAAACCCTAAACCTAGCCTGAACCTAAACCTAACAGTAACCCTAACCCAAACACTAACACTAACACAAAACGTAAACCAACACAAACCTTATCCTAACCCTAACCATAACTCTAACCCCAACCCTAATCCTAACCCTAAAGCTAACCCTAACCTTAATATTAACCCTAAATTTCACCATAACCCTAAAACTTTACGTAACACTAACGCTAACCCAACATGACACTAACTAATTCTAAACTTAACCCTAACACTAACACTAACCGTAACCCTAACATTAACTCTAACATTAATCCTAACCCTAACACTTAACCTAACCATAACACTAATACTAACCCTAACCCTAACACAAACCATAACCTTAAACCTACCCTAAAACTAATTATAACACTAATTCTAAACCTAATGCTAATCCAAAATGAATATCTTACCCTAACTGGAACCCTAAACTAACCCTAACCCTCACCCTAATCCTAACCCTAAACCTATAACTATCACTCACCCTAACACTAACAGTCACCCTAAAACTAACTATAACCCCAACAAAAACACTGACACTAAATCTAACCCTATCCCTAACCCTAACACTAATCCTAAATATAACCGCAAACCTAAACCTAAACCTAACATGAATGATAACACTAACATGAACCCTAACTCTAACCCTATCTGTAATTTAACCATAACAATAACCCTAACAGAAACACTAATCGTAAACCAAACCCTGACAGTAACCCTAATCCTAACACTAACCCTAAACCTAACCCTAACCCTAACCCTAACCCTAAACCTAACCCTAAACCTAACCTAACTCGAACCCTAAAGCTATCCTAAACCAACTCTGACCCTAATCTTATCCTAACACTAACCCTAAACCTAACCCTAATCCTAACCCTTATTGTAACCCACCTAAACATTAACCATAACCCCAATCCAAACCCTAACACTATCCCTAACATTAACCCTAACACTAAACCTAACCCTAATACTAAAACGAACACTCATTTTAACCATAAACCTAACCCTAACCCTGAAAGTTATGCTAACCCTAATTCTATCTTTAATCCTCACATTAAACCTAACCCTAATCCTCACACTAACCGTAATCCTAATCCTAACTGAAATTCTAACGCCAACACTAACCCTAACCCTAACCATAACACAAACACAAACCCTAACCCTATCCATAACCATGACCGAAACCAAACCCTTACAAAAACCTAACAGTAATTCAAAACCTTAGCCTATCCCTAACACTAACCCTAACCTTATACCTATCCCTAAAACTAACTATAACCTAAACCTAACACTAACAGTAATAAATACCTTAACACTTAACCCTTAAGCTAAAAATAATACTAAACTAAAAACTCTCCCTAAGCCTAACACTAAACCTAACCCTAAACTTAACCCAAACACTAACAATAAAACTAACCATAACCCTAAACCTAACCGAAACACAAACCCTAAACATAACCCTAACCCTAAAACTAATTCTAACCCTACCCTAAAACTAACCTAAGCCTTTCCCTAACCCTAACCCTAACACTAACCCTAACCCTAATTCTAACACTATACATAATCCTAACTCTAACACTAAACTAAACACTAATTCTATCACTAACCATAACTCTAAACATAACATTAACCCTAAATTTCAACCTAACCCTAACCCTAAACCAACCCTAACACTAACACTAACCCTAACACTAAATTAACCCTAACAATAACCCTAACCCTAACAATAACCCTAACACAAAACGTAAATCTAAACCTAACATTAACCCTAACCCTGACAATAAACCTAACACTAAAGTTAAAAACAACAATAAAAGTAACCTTAACCCTAACACTAAACCTATCCTTAATCCTAACACTAAACCTAACCCTAACACTAACACTAACCCTAAACCTAAACCTAAGCCTAAGATAATCCTAACATAAACCCTAACCATAACCCTAACAAAACTCTAACCCAAAACATAACCCTAATCCTAACATAACACTAATCCTAACCGTTCCTATATTTAACCCTAAACCTAACCCTAACAGTAAACGTAACACTAAACTTAACCCTAATCCTAACAAAACTCTAACCCCAACCCTAACCCTAGCCCTAACCCTAAACCTAACACTTACCCTTTCCCAAACCCTAACCTTAACCCTAACACGAAAACTAACCATAACACTAACCCTAAAACTAATCCTAATCTACCTGTAACCATTAAACTAACCATAAACCTAACCCTATGCCTCACTTTAACCCTCTTACTAACCATAACCCAAAACCTAAATGTAACTTTAACCCTAACACAAATCCTAAACATAACACTTACCCTAACACAAATCATAACTCTAACCATAATACAAACCCTAACCCGAACACTAACTGTAACTCTAATTCTAACCCAAAACTAACCATAACCCTAAATGCAATCTTAAAACTAACCCTAACCTTAACCCTACCCATAACCATAACACTAATCCTAACCCTAATTCTAACCAAAAATTGACTCTAACTTGTTTCAAACCCTAAACTTAACCGTAACTCAAACCCTAACCCCAACACTTACCCTAAGCCAAACACTAACCCCAAACCTAACCTTAACACTTAAACTAACACTTAACTCAACCATAACACTAACCCTGAAGTTATTCATAACCTAACATTAAACAGAAACCTAATCGTCACCCTAACCCTAAATTAACAATTACCCTAACCCTAATCCTAACCCTAACTTTACTGTAACTCTAATCCTAATCCTAAAACTTACCGTAAATATCCTAACCAAAACCATAATAGCAATCCTCACCTTACCCTAACCCTAAACTTTATATAACTCTAAACCTAACTCTAACCCTAACAGCAATCCTAACACTAATTCAAACCCAAATCTTAACACTATCCCTTACTCCAACTCTAACCCTATGCTAACCCTAACCCTAATCCTAAACCTATATCTAACAGTAACCTTAACCCTAACTATACCCTACCCCTAACACTAACCTTAACGCTATCACTAACACCAAACCTAACCCTAATTTTAACCCTAAAACTAAACCTAATCCTAACTCTAACCTAATACTTACCATAAAACTATCCCGAACCCTAACTCTAACACAAAACCTAAACCTAATGCTAACCCTTTCACAAATGATAATCCTAATGCTAACACTAATAGTAACACTAACCCTATCGCTAATCCTAACAATAAGACTAACACTAACCCTACATTTAAACCTAACCCTGATCCTAACCGTAACCCTCACCCTAAATCTAACCGTTACGTAAATATAACCCTAACCATAACCCTAACCCAATCCCTAACAATAACCATAACCCTAACCCTAAGCCAAATCCTAACCCAAACTCTCACCCTAACCCTAAACCTGCTGTAACCCTAACCCTAATTCTAACATAAACCCTAATCCAAACCATAACCATAAGCCTAACCTAACCCTAATCCTAACCTTTACCTAACCCTAATCCTAAACCTCACCGGACTCTAAACCTAACTAGCTCCTAACCCCTAACACTAAACTTAATACTAACTCTAAATCAAACCCTAACACTAACCGTAAAACTAAGTATATTCCAAAAACAAAAACTAACACTAAATCTAACCCTAACCCTAACCTTAACACTAACCCTTACCCTAACACTAACCATAACCCTAACCCTAACACTAACCCTAAACGTAATCCTAACATTAATCCTAACTCTAACGTTAACCCTAACACTATGATGAACCTTAACCCTAACCCTAACACTAACCGCAACCCTAACCCTAACAGTAACCCTAAACCTTCCACTAACCCTAACACTAACACTAACCCTAATTCTAACCCTAAAACTAACCGTAAACTTAACAACGACACTAACCCTTACACTAACCCTAATGCAAATGCTAACACTAACACTAATTGTAACACTAACCATAATTCTAATGGTAACCCTAACAGTAATACTAACCCTAAACCTTCTAATGGTAACCCTAACAATAATACTAACCCTAAACCTAACCCTATCACAAACCCAAACCCAAATCCTAACATTAACACTAACCCTAAACCTAACTGTATTCCTGAACCTAACACTAACACTAACCCTAACACTAACCTTAGCTCTACACATAACACTAAACCTAATCCTAACCCTAATAATATCTGTAACACTAATCCTAACTCAAAACTTAAACCTAACCTTAACACTAACCCTAACCCTAACCCTAACTGTAATACTAACTTTTATTCTAAAACTAACCTTAAACCTAAACCTAACACTATCACTAATCTTAATCCAAAACCTAACACTAATCTTAACCCTAACAGTAGTCTTAACCCTAACACTAATCATAACACTTACCCTAAACCTACCTATAACCCTAAAACTAAATCTAAACCTATTCTTAACCCTAACAGTATAATAAACTGTAACCCTAACCCCAACACAAACACTAACACTAAACCTAAACTTAAACCTATACCTCACCCTAACCCTAACCCCAATGGTAACACTCAACATAATGCTAACTGTAACAGAAACACTAATTCTCACCATAACACTAACTCTAAACCTAAATTTAACCCTAACACAAACCTTAAAGGTAACCCTATCCCAAACTTTAAAATAATCCTAACACTAACCCTAAACATAAACATAAACCCAACCCTAACCCTAACCCTAACACTAACCCTAATAAAAAACTTAACCCTAACTCTAACATGAACCCTAAGTCTAATCCTAACCCTAACAATAAACATAACACTAACCGTAAATCTAACCCGAACACTAACACCAACCATAACACTATCCCTAATCCTAAAAATAACCCTAACAATGAACCTAACCCCAATTTTAATCCTATCATTAATTCTAACCCTAATCATAACCCCAAACCTAACCCTAACCCTAATCATAATCATAACCATAACTCTAACACTAACACTCACCCTAACTCTACCTCTAACCCTAACACTAACATTAACTGTAAATCTAAACTTAATCATAATCCTAACATTAATCCTAACCATAATTCTAACACTAAATATAACCCTAATCTATCTGTCACCCTAAAACTAACCCTAACCCTAACCCTTACACAAATCCTAACCCTAACCATAACCATAACCCTAACCCTAACTAAACTTAACCCTAACACTAACGCTAACACTAATCCTAAAACTAACTCTAAACATAACCATAACACTAAATCTAACACTAAGCCTTACCATAACACTAACCTTAACCAAAACCCTAACTCTAACACAAACCATAAACGAAACCATATACCTAACCATAACACTAACCCTAATTGTAACCCTAACCCTAACACTAACTATAAACCTATACCTAACCCTAACACTAACTCTAACCAATTTCTAAACCTAACACTGTAATTAACCCTAACCATAACCGAAACACAAACCTAACCCTAACCCTAACCCTAAAGCTAATATTAACCCGAACCCGAACCCTAACAGAAACCCTAATTTGAACACTAACTCTAACCCTAACCCTAATCATACCCTTACCTTACCCCTAACAATAACCCTAAACTTAACCCTAATCATAACCCTAAAACTAACCAGAACCCTATCCCTAAGCCTAACCCAATTCTAACACTAACCCTCACCGTTAACCTAATCCTAACACTAACCCTCACACTTACTCTAAGACAAAATTTAACACTAACATTAACCCTAACCCTAACCTAATTTTAACTGTAACCTAAACCTAACAATAAATCTAACCTTAAACCTAACTCAAACCCTAAACCTAACCATAACACTAAACCTAACTCTAACTCTACACCTTACCCTAACAATAACCTTAACCCTAAACATAACCCTATCACTAACCTTAACCCTAACACTAACCCTAACAATAACACTAACCCTAAACCTAACTGTAATCATAATACTAACCCTAACCCTAAAAGAAACACTAATACTAACCCTAACCATAACCCTAACCCTCACCCTATCCCTAACCTTAACCCGAACACTCACCCTAACCCTAAACTTAACATTAACCCTAATTCTAAACCTAACACTAACCCTAATGCTAATCCTAACCGTTACCTTAACGCTAAATCTAACACTAAACTTAACCCTAACCATAAACCTAAAGCTAACCCTAACCCTAACTATAACCCTAAAATTAACCCTAACCCTAAACCTTAATCAAAATTTAACACTAACACTAAACCTAATCCTAACGTAATCCTAATCATAACTTTAACTCTAACACTAAACCTAAAACTAATTTTAACTCAAATTCTAAACCTAATCCTATAACTAACCTAAACCTAAGCCTAACCCTAGCCCATATCCTAACAATAAACTTAACCGTAACCCTAACCCTAACACTAAATTTATCCCTAACCATAATCCTAACCCAAACACTAACCCATACCTATTCCTAAACCTAACATGATCCCTAATCCTAATCCTTATCTTAACCCTAACTTTTACACTAATTCTAAAGTTAAACCTAACCTTAGACATTACAATAACCCTAACCCTAATCCTAGGATGAAGCATAATCCTAAACATAACACTTACCCTAACCCTAACACTAACCCTAAGCATAACACTAACCCTTAACCTAACACTAACCCTAACACTAATCCAATCCTAACACTAAACGTAACCCTTACCTTAACACTAACCCTAAAAACAACCCTAACCCTAACACTAAATCTAACACTAAAACTAAACCTAACCCTAACCTTAACCTAAACCCTAACCCTTACACTAACAATAAACCTAACTCTAAACCTAAACCTAACACTTACCCTAAAACTAAACCTTACCCTAACCCGAACACTAAACCTATCCTAAACCATAACCATGACACTAACCCTAACACTAAACCTAACCATTCCACTAAGCCCGACCCTAAACCAAACCATAACCCAAACACTAACACTAACCCTTAACATAATCCTAACCTTAACACTAACATTAATAATAACCCTAACCCTAACACTAACACTAATACTAACATTAACTCTAACTCTAACCCTAACCCAAATGTAATCCTGTCCCTAATCTAACCCTAACCCTTATCATTACCTAACCCTAACCAGAACACAAACACTAACCCTATCCTGCACAGTACACTTAAAACTAAACCTAACTCTAACCATAACATTAACTCTAACAGGGACCCTAACCCTAACACTCACATTTACCCTAACCCTAACCCTAAATCTAATACGAAGCTTAACCCTAAACCAAAGCCTAACACTAACCCTAATCTAATGCTAACACTAACCCTAAACATAAACCTAAAAATAACACTACCCCTACCCCTACCCCTAACCCTAAGCATAACTCTAACTCTAACCATAACCCTAATACTAATCCTAAACCTAACTATAAACCTAACCCCAAAACTAATAGTAACTGTAATCCTAAACACTAATGCTAACGCTAAAACTAATCCTAAGACTAACCATAATCCTACATTTAAACCTAACCCTGATCCTAACCATAATCCTAACCCTGATCCTAACCATAATCCTAACCCTAAACCTAACCCTTACCTATATATCACCCTAACCATAGCCCTAATTCTAAGCCTAACAATAAGCTTTACCCTAACCCTAAACCAAATCTTATCCCTAACCCTAACCTGTACCTAACCCTTACCCTATCTCTCACCTGAACCCAAAACCTAACCGACTGCCTAAGCCTAACGCTAAACCTAATACTAACCCTAATTCAAAATCTAACACTAACCCTAAACATAACTATATCCTAAACACAAACACGAATGCTAAACCTAACCCTGACCCTAACTTTATCACTAACACTAACACTAACCCTATTCCTGACATTAATCATAAACCTAACCCTAACCATAACAATAACCAGAACCCTACAATTAATCCTAACACTAACCTTAACACTAACACCAACCCTAACAATAAACCAAAGCCCCACCATAACCCTAACCTAAACTTAACACTTACTCCAACACAAAACATATCCATGAACCTAAAACTAATATTAACACTAAACCTAACCCTAAACTTAACTCTAAAACTAACCCTAAACCTAATGAAAACCCTAACTGTAACCCTAATTTGAAAAAAAACCCTAAACAAAACCCTAATCCTTAATCTAAAACTAACCATTACACTAAATCTAACACTAATTCTAACCCTAATACTAAATATAATGCTAACCCTAAATGTAACCCTAACACAAAACTTAAAACTACCCCTAAACCTAACACAAACCCTAAACCTAAAACTATTCATAACCCTAACACAAACCCAAACACTAACCCTAACATTTAAATTAAACCTAACACTAAACCTAGCCATAACAGTAACCCTAACATTAACCCTAAACGTAATACTAATCTTAACCTTAACCCTAAAACTATCTCTATTTTTCCCTAACCCTGACATGATTCCTAAACCTAACCCTAACACTAACACTAAGAGTAAGCCTAACCTTAAACCTAATGCTAACACTAACATGAACCCTAATCCTAATCCTAACATGAAGCCTAATCCTAACCCTAACAATAATGATAACTCTAATCCTAACACTAACACTAACCCTAAACCTAAGCCAAACCTAAAGTTAACCCTAACTCTAAACCTAACACTAACACTAACCATAACCTTAAACCTAAACCTAAACCTAACACTAACTCTAACCCTAAATCTAACCCTAAAACAAACCGTTACCCTAACCCTAACCATAACCATAACCATAACTCTAACTACAACCCTAACCCTAAGTAAACCTACCGCTAACCCTAAACTTAACATGATACTTAACCCCAAAACTAACCATAACCCTAAAACTAACCCTAACCCTAAACCTAACCCTAACTTAATCATAACCCTAAACCAAACCCTAACTCTAATTCTTATCATAACATTAATGCTAACCATAACATTAACACTAAACCTAACACTAACCTTAACCCTAACCCTAACCCTAAGTATAATGCTCACCCTAACCCTAACCCTAACAGTAACACTCTTATCATAAACATAACCCTAACTATAAACCTTACCTTAACCCTAACCCTAACACTAACACTATCCCTAAACTTAACGC
This sequence comes from Marmota monax, assembly GCF_021218885.2. Lineage (NCBI taxonomy): Eukaryota > Metazoa > Chordata > Mammalia > Rodentia > Sciuridae > Marmota > Marmota monax. The sequence continues at coordinate 52,942 of NW_026692406.1, read as the reverse complement.
TAACCCTAACACTAACCCTAACCTAACTCTAACCGCAACACAAACCCTAACCCTAACCATATTCCTAATCCTAAACTAACCCTAACACTAACCTAAAAATACACCTTATCCTAACCCTAACCATAATTATAACCATAACCATAACCTTAAACCTAACCAAAACACTAACTCTAACCCTATATCTAATACTAACCCTAACCCTAACCCTAAACCTTACACTAAAAATAACCCTAACTCTAATACGAACTCTAACCCTAACCTAACAGAAACCCTAACCCTTACCCTAAACCTAACCCTAACACTAACGCTAACCATATTCCTAACCTGAAACCTAATGCTAACCCTAATGCTAACCATAACACTAAACCTAACAATAACCCTAACCCTTATCTAACCCTAACACTAACCTTAAACCTAACAATATCATCAACCCTAACCCTAAAGTGAAACCTAAACCGAACCCTAAGTTTAACCCTAAAACTAACCCAAACCCTAACACTATCCCAAAGCCTAACCCTCACATTAAAACTAAACCTAACTCTAAACCTGACATTAACTCTAATCTTAACCCTAATCCTATTCCTAAACCTAACTATAATGCAAAACCAAACACTAACGCTAAGCCTTACTCTAACCCTAACACTAACCCTATCACTAACACTCAACCTAGACCTAACACTAACCCTAAAGCTAACCCTACTGCTAACCTAAATCTAACCCTAATCCTATCCTTAAAACGAACCCTAAACCCAAACCTAACCACAACGCTGACACTAAACATAACCCTAACTCTATCCCTAACCCTAACCTTAACCCTAACAGTTACCCTAACCGTAATCTTAACCCTAACATAACACTAACTCTAATTATAACTATAAACCTAATCCTAAACATTATCCTAATGCTGAACCTAACCCTATCACTAATGCTAACCCTAACCCTAACACTACCCCTAAAACTAAAACTAACAATAAACCTAACAGCAACCCTAACCCTAATCCTAACCCCAACACTAAGAGTAACTTAAAAAGTAAACTTAACTATAACCCTGACCTTAACCTAACCCTAATCCTAACCCTTAATTTATGCTAACCCTAACCCTAACACTAACCTTAACCCTAAAATTAACCCAAACACTAACTCTAACCCAAACCCTAACACTAACCCTAACAGTAATCCTAACCCTAACGCTAACAGAAAATTTAACTCGAACCCTAATACTAACCCTAAATGTAACCCTAACACTAACCCTAAACCTAAACCAAACCCTACCCTAAACACTAACAGTAACCGTAAACCTAACCCTATCAATAACCCTTATCCTAATTGTAACCATAACCCTAACTCTAAACCTAACCCTAAACCTAAACCTAACAGTAACCCTAACCCTACCCTATGATGAACCCAAAATAACCATAACCCTAATCTAACCCTAAACCTAATCCTAAAACGAATCCTAAATGTAACCCTAAACCTAACCCTAAACTTAACCTACCCATAACCCTAACCCTAACCTAAAACTAACACTAACCATAACATTTATCCTAACCCTCAGCCTAACACTAATCCTAAATCTAACCATAAACCAAACACTAAACCTAACCCTATCCCTTACACTAACACTAAGCCAAAATGTAACCCTAACCCTAACCCTAACCAGACCCGTAACCCTAACCCCCAACTTAACCCTATCCCTAATTCTAACTTTAACTCTAAAACAAAACCTAATGCAAATCATAACCCTAACACTATTCTAACCCTAACACTAACCCTTACCTAATCCTAACCCTAACTTTAAAACTAACCCAAACACTAAACCTAAGCCTAACCCTGAAGGTAACTCTAAACATAATCCTAAACTTATCACTAACCCTAACCCTAAACCTAACACTAACCCTAACTCAAACCATAATCCAACCTTAATTCTAAACCTAACCCTAACACAAATCCTATCCCTAACCCTAACCCTAACACATACCCTAACCTGAACCCTAACCCGAACCCAGTCCCTAACACTAAACCAAACCCTAAACTTTATCCTTACCCTAACACAAAACCTAACTCTTACCCTAAACCTATCACTAACTCTAACACTAACCCTAACCCTAACCCTAACACAAAACCTAATGCTAAACCTAACCTGTACACTAACCCTATCCATAAACTTAACCCTAACACTAATACTAACTGTAAATCTAAACCTAACCCTAACACTTACCCTAACACTAACCTTAACACTAACACTTACACTAACCCTAACCCTAATAATAAACCTAACCCTAACCCTAACCTAACTCTTAACTCTAACACAAACCATAACCCTAAACCTAAAAATAACAAAAACACTAACCGTAACATTACCACTAACCCTAAAATTAACCTTATCCCTATACTTAACTCTACAACTAACCCTAAACCTAACCCTAACGCTAACCCTAACATTTACCCTAATCCTAATTCTAACTTTAATCCTAACGCTTACCCTAATTCTAACCCTAATCCTAACCCTCACCATTACACTAACCCTAACCCTAACACTAACCCTAAAACCATCCCTAAACCTATTGCTAACTTTAACTCTAACGCTAACAATAACACTAATCTTAAACTTAACCCTAACATTAACACTAACCCTAAACGTAAACCAAACCCAAAACCTAACCCTCATCCTATATGTAACCCTAAACCTAACACTAACCATTATTTTAACACAAACTCTAACACTAAATATAACACTAACCCCAACCTAAAACCTAAATTTAACAATAATCCTGTGACCCTATCTCTAACCCTAACACTAACAATAATGCTAACACTTAACCCAAACCCTAACACTAACATTAACCCTAACTCTAACCCTAAACCTAACAGTAAAATAACCCTAACCCTAACCCTCACCCTAAAACTAAATTTAACCCTACCCCTAGCAATAAATCTAACCCTAACCTTAACCCTTATTCTGAATCTAACCATAAAACAAACCCTAACATTAACCCTAACCATAATCCTAATCTAATACTAACCCTAAACCTAAACCTAACACAAATCCTAACCCTATCTGAAACCCTAACACAAACCCTCATCCTAAATATAACCTTAATCCTAACACTAATTCTAACCTAATATAAAACCTAACACTAATTCTAACCCAAATATAAAACCTAACACTAAACCTAAGACTATTTCTAACCCTAAACATAAACCAAACCCTAACCTTAACCATAAGCATAACAATAAACCTAACCCTAACTCTAAACCTAACCCTTACCAAAATCATAAAACTTACCCTAACGTGAACACTTATCCTAACCCTAAACTGAAACCTAACTCTAACCTAAACTAAATTTAACCATAACCATAAGCCTAACACAAACACTAACCCTAATCCTAACCCTAACACTAAACCTAACCCTAATCCTAACTCTAACATTAAACAAAATACTAACACTAACCCTAAACCTAACCTGTACCATAACCCTAATGATAAACCTATCTCTTACTCTAAACCTAACCCTAAAAGTAACCCTAACCCTAACCCTCACCCTAAATCTAACTCTAAATCTAACACAAACCCTAATCCTATCCCTAAAACTAACCTTAACCGTAACCCTAACCTAACATTAACCCCAAACCTAAAACTAACTTTAAGCCTAACCCTAATCCTAACCCTAACACTTACCCTAATTTTACCCCTAAAACAAACCCTAATCCTAACCCTAACCCTAACCTAACCCTAACCCTAACTCTAACTGAAATTTTACCAATAACTGAAACACTAACCCTATCCAAAACACTAACACAAAACCTAATCCTAAATGTAACCTTAATCCTAACACTAATTCTAAACCTAATATAAACCCTAACACAAACCCTAACCCTAACCCTAATACTAACCCTAACTCTAACTCTAAACCTAACCCTAATCTTAACACTAATCGTAACACTAAACCTAATGCTAACCCTAACACTAACCCTAACTCTAATACTAATTCTAACCCGAACACTAAACGTAAACCTAACACTAACTCTAACCCTAAAATTAAACATAACTGTAACCCAAACTCAATCCTTAAACTTAACCCAAACACTAACCACAACACTTACTCCATCCTTAACCTAACACTAAACCTAACCCTAACACTAACCCTAACCCTAACCCAAACATGAACCCTAAACATAACAATAAACCTAACACTAACATTAACACTCACCCTAACCCTAACCCTAAACGTAACACTAAAACTAACCCTAATCCTAACACTAAACCAAACCCTAAACCTAGATTTAACTCTAACCCAAATCCTAAACCTAAGCCAAAACCTAACCCTAATACTAACCGGAACACAAACCCTAAACCTAAACCTAACCCTAAACTTAACACAAACCCTAACACTAAACGTAACCCGAACACTAACTCTAACCCTAACCTTAACTGCAACACAAACCGTAAACCTAACCCTAACACTAATATTAATCTTAACACTAACCCAAAACCTAACCCTAAACATAACCCTAAACCTAACAGAAAACGTAAGCCTAACCCTAACCCTAAACCTATCCAATCCCTAAGCCTACCACTAGTGTAACCTTAACCTAAACCTAACCCTACCTTAATTCTAAAATTAAACGTAACCCTAACTCTAACCCTAATACTAACAGTAACCCTAACCCTAACCCTAAATCTAACCCTATCACAACCCTTTCCTAACCTTACACTAACCCTAACCCTAACCCTAAAACTAACCTTAACCCTTAACCTAACCCTAACCATAAACCTAAATCTAAACCTAACACAAACCCTAACCCTAACCCTCACCCTATCCTTACCCTAAACCAAAAATTAACCCTAACCCCAAACATAACAGTAACCATAACCTAACGAGATCCCAACCCTAAAATAAAAAAACAACCTAAACCTTACTCTAACACTAACTGTAACCATAATACTAAACCCAAATCCACCTCTAATCCTAACCAAAAAACTAACCCTGACTGTCACCCTAACCCTAAACAGAACACTTAATGTAACAATAACCCTAACCCTAACTCCAACACTAACCTTATCCCTAACAGTAACATTAACTCTAATCTAACACGAACTTTAACCCTAACCCTAACCAAAAATTAACCCTAACACTTACCCTAATCTAAACCCTAACACTAACACTAACCCTAAACCTAACCCTTACAGTCACCGTAACCCTAATGCTAACTTTAACCCAAACCCAAAACCTAACCCAAACTATAACCCTAACCCTAACCCTAACACTAACACTCAACCTAACACTAATCCTAACCTTTACCCTAACACTAATACTAAACCTAACCCTAACACTAATTCAAATCCTAATCCTAATCATAAACTTAAACCTAATCCAAACCCTAATGATAATACAAAGCCTAATCCTAACCCTAACAATAACCATAACACTAACCATAACCGTAACCATAACCATAACACTAACCCTAAACCTAACACAAACCTTAAGTTTAACCATAACCTAACCCCAACTTTAACCCTAGTCTAAACCTAATCCTAACCAAAACCATAATACTAACCCTAAACCTAACAAAACCCTAACTTAACCCTAACCCTAACTCTAACCCTAATTTAACCCTTCTCCTAACCCTAACCCTAGTTCTAACCCTAACCCTAAGACTTAACTAAACCCTAAACCTAACACAAACCCAAACACTGACCTTAAACCTAACCCTAAATATAACCATAACACAAACCTTTTCCCTAACCCTAACCCTAAACTAACCCTAACCCTAAGCCTAACCTTAACCTTAAGTCAAATTCTAACCTTAACCCTAACACTAACTCTAAACGTTTTGGTAAACCTAACCCTAACCCGAAATCTAACCCTAGCCATAACTCTGACCCTAACACTATCCATAAACCTAACACTAAACCTATCTCTAATCCTAACCATAAACCTAACCCTAACCCTAAAAGAAACCCTAACCCAATCCATAACCCTAAATGTAACCTCACCCTAACCCCAACTCTTACCTAACCCTAACCCTAAACCTAACCCTACCACTATCACTGACCCTAACCCAAATCCTAACACAAACCCTATCCCCAACCCTAATACTATCACTAAATCTAAACTTACACCTCACCCTAAACCTAACACTAATCCTAACCCTAAATCTAAACTAAATCTTATTCATAAACCTAACCCTAACCCTAAACCTAATCCTATCACAACCCCAAAATCTAACCCTGAACCTAACACACATCCTAATCTTAACCCTAACTTTAACCTTGCCACTAACCCTAAAATTAATTGTAACCCTAAATCTAAACCTAATTCTCTACATAAGCCTAACCCTAACCCTAAATCTAAACCTAAAAAATTCTTTAACCTTACCCTAAACTTAACACAAATCCTAACCCTAATACTAACCTTAACACTAACCCTAACTCTTACCCTATCTCTTAAACTAACCCTAACCTTAACCGTAACTTTAACCCTTACACTAACCGTAAAGCTAAAATAATCTTAATCCTAATCCTAACTCTAACCCTATCTCTAACCCTAACACTAACCCTAACCTTAACCCTAACCTAACCTTAACCCTAACCCTAAACTTAACCCTAACCCTAAACTTAACCCTAAGACTAACAGTAACACGAACCCTAATCCTAATCTTAATCCTAACAGTAACCTTAAAATATTCCTAACCCTAACATCATCCCTAAATATAACTCTAACACTATCACTAACAGTTACCATATCCCTAAAACTAACACTAACCCTAACACTAACACTAACCCTAAACCTAACTCTAACATTAACCTTAACAGTAACACCAATCCTAACCCTAATTGCAATCCTAACACTAACCTTAAAAATACCCCTAACCCTAACATTATCCCTAACTCTAACTCTAACACAAACACTGAAACACTTACCCTATCCCTAAATCTAACACAAAACCTAACACTAATCCTAACTCTAACCCTAACCCTAGGATCTTCGTAATTTTAACCCTAACACTAACACTAACCCTAACCCTAACACTAAGGTTAAACCGAACCCTAACCCTAATACTAACCCGAAAACTAACCCTAACCCTAACCCTAATGCTAACCCTTACCAAAACACTAACACTAACCCTAATTCTAATGCTAACCCCAACACTAATACTAATGCAAAACCTAACACTAACACTAACCCTAAACCTAACCCTAATCCTAATCATAGTCCTAACACTAACCATTACCCTAAACCTAACATACAATAAACCTAACCCTAACGATAATCCTAACACTAACTGTAACCCTAAACCTATCACTCGCCTCAATCCTAACTGTAACCTAACCCTAACACTAACCCTCACCATAAGAAAACCAAAACACTAACTCTAACACTAACCCTAAACCTAACCTTAACTTAAAACTAAACCTAATTTTAAAACTAACCCTAATTTTAAAACTAACCATAACACTAAACCTAACCCTAACTCTATCCCTAAACCTAAACCTTAACCTAACCCTAACACTAACCCAAACCCAATCCTAACCTTAACACGAACACAGATCCTAATCCTAACCCTAACACTATCAGTAACATTAACTCTATCTCTAACCCTAAAACAAAATCTAACCCAACCATAATCCTGAATATGATCTAAGCCTAACCCTCACACTTATCTAACACTAAACATAACCCTAACACAAACACTAACCCTATCCGTATAATAAACACTAACACTATTTCTAAACATAACCCTAATCCTAACCTTAACATTAACCCTAACCCTAACCATAACACTATCTCTAACTGTAACCCTTACCCTAACACTCACACTAACCCCAACCCTAACCCTAACCTTAACAAGAAGCTTAACCCTAAACCTAACCCTAAACCTAAAACTAAACCTAACACTAACCCTAACCGTAACACTAACCATAATCCTAAGGCTAACCCTAACCTTAACCATAAACCTAAAATTAATCCTAAGTGTAACCGGAAATCTCACCCTAACTCTAACCCTCACCCTAAACCTAACACTATCCCTAACCCTAGCACTAAACCTAAACCTAACTATAACCCTAACCCAAACACTAAAAGTAACCGTAATCCTAACCCTAACCCTAACACTAACCCTAACCCTAATATTAACACTATCACTAACCTTAACCTAACTCTAACCCAACCACTAACCCTAACCTTAACATAATGTTATCCCTAAACCTAACCCGAACACTGACACTAACTGTAACCATAACCCTAACCATAAAAATAACTGTAACCTTAACACAAAACCTAACCCTAACCCTCACCCTAACACTAACCCTAACCCTAATCCTAAACCTAACAACCACCCTAACCCAAAACAAACATAACTTTTACCTAACCCTAAGGTTAATGCTTACCTAACGAAACCCAAATCCTAAAACTAACACTAACCCTAACGTAACCCTCTCCGTAACCCTAACACAAACCCTAAACATAACAACTCCACTAAGCCTACACCTCAACCAAACCATAACTTCAACCCTACCACTAACCCTAAAATTTCCCTATCCCTAACCCTAACAGAAACCCTAACTCCAAGTCTACATTAACCCTAACCCTAACCCTAACCCTAACAATAAGCCTAAACCTAAACCTCACTATAACCGTATCCTTAAACCTAACACTAACCCTAACCCTAACACTAACACTAACCCTTAACCTCATTATAACCCTAAACCAAACATTAATGCTAACCCTTACACTAACCCTAACCGCAACACTAACCCAAATCCAAACCCTAAACCTAACACAAACCCTAAGCCTAAGTCTAACCCAAACCATGATCCTAACCCTAACCCTATCCTAACCCTAACTGTAACCCTAACCATAACACTAAACCTAAGCCTAACCCTAACCCTAAAAATAACAATAACTTTAAAACTAACCCTAACCCTATTCTAGCCTAAACCTATCCATAGCCCTAACCCTAATCCTAAATGTATCCATAAACCTATACATAACCCTTCAGTAATTTTAACACAAACCCTAACTTAACCCTAACACTAACCCTTACAATAATTTTAAAACTATCCCTAACCCTAATTTACACTATCACTAATTCTAAACATAACCCTAAACCTAAGCCTAAACCTTAACCTAACCCTAACCCAAACACTAGCTTTATTCCTAACCCTAAAACAAACCCTAACACTAATCCTAACCATAACACAAACCCCAACCATAACCATAAACTGAACCTTTACCTAACCCTAACCCTAAACTAACATTAACCCTAACACTAAACCTAACCCTAATCCCAAATACAACCCTAACCCGAACCCTAACCATAACTTTAAAACTCACCCTAAACCTAAATCTAACCAGAACAATAAACCTAACCGTAACTCTAACACTAATCTAAACCTAACTCTAAACCTTACCCAAACACTAATTTTAAACTAAACCCTAACCCTAACTGTAACATTAACACTAAGTCTAATACTAACCTTAAATATAAACCTAACACAAAACCTAATCCTAAACCTAACACAAACCATAACACTACACTAATCCTAACCCAAACACTAACCCTAAACTAACCATAACCCTAACACTAAACCTAAACTTAAAACTAATCCTAACACTAACCCTAAAACCAACCCTAAACCTACTTTGACCTAACCCTAACCTTAACCCTTACCTAACCCTAAAGTAACCCTAACCATAACCCTAACCTAACTCTAACAATAATGCTAAACCTAACCCTATCACTAACCCTAAGCCTAAACCTAACAATAAACCTAACACTAACTTTAACACTATCCCTTCACTGATATTAACCCTAACCCTAACCCTAACACGAAACTTAACCCTAAAATTAACCCTAACACTAATCCTAACACTAAAACTATTCCTAACCCTAATACTAAGTGTAACGCTAACCCAAACCCTAACCCTAAAATTAACAATAAGCCTAACTTAACCATAATCCAAACACTAAACCTAAACCTATACCTAATACTAAAAATATTCCTAATCCTAACCCTAAACATAAACCTAACACTAACTCTAAGCCTAACCCTAAATTTAACCTTAACCCTAACATTAATCCTAACCCTAACACAAACTGAAATCTTAACCTAAACTAATCCTAACACAAACACAAAAAATTCACCCTAAAACTAAAACTAAACCTAACACTAACTCTAACCCTAACACTACCATGAAACTTAACCCTAACCCTAACTGTAACACAAACTCTAACCCTAAACCTAACCCTAAGGGATAACCTAAACCTAACAGAAACCCTAATCCTAACCCTAACCCTAACCCTAAGACTAACCATAAAACTAACTCTTACCCTAACAATAAACCTAAACCTAACCCTAACCCTAAGCCTAACGTAAACCTAACCCTAACCCAAACCATACCCCTAATACAAACCATAAATCATACCCTAACCCTAACCCTAACACTTATTCTAATGCTAAACCTAATTCTAATCCTAACACTAACCATAACCCCAACCCCAACCCTATCACTAACCCTAACCCAAACTTTAACCCAAAACCTAACACTAACTCTAAACTTAAGGCTTGCTCTAACCCTAACACTAACCCTAACCTATGCGTAACCCTAAACTTAAGCCTAAACGTAACCCTAAGCCTCACTCAAACCCTAATTCTAACCATAACCATAAACCTTATCCTATCCCTAAACCTAACAAAAACCCTAACCCTAACTCTCACCCTAACATAAACCATATCCTTCACCCTAACACTAATCTTAACACTAACCCTAACCCTAACCCTAATTCTAAAACTGACCCTAAACCTAACCCAAAAAATAACCCTAACCCTAACCCTAAAATTAACCCTAACCATAAACCTATCCTTAAACTTAACTGAACCCTATCCATAACATTAACCCTATTGGTAACACTGACCCTACCCCTAACCCAGCTCTAATCATAAAACTAATCCTAAACCTATACCTAGCCCTAACAATATTTTTGACCTAACCCAAACAATAAAACTAAGCATAACCTTAAAACTAACAATAACTGAAGCACTAACCTAACACTAATGCCACCACGAACTCAAACCTGAACCATAACCATAATCATAACCATAAACATAACCATAAACATAACCTTAACCCTTAAAGTGAACATAAACCTAAAACTAACCTAACACTAACCATAACCCTAACTCTAACCCTAACCCTAACACTAACTAACCCTAACCTTATACAAACTATAAATCTGACCCTAACACTAATTCTAACCCTAACTGTAACCCTAACCCTAACACTAAACCTAAACCTAATCCTAATCCTATCCCTAACACTAACCCTAACCATTACCCTAACAATATCCTAACACTAACCATAACCCTAAACTTCTTCTTTACCTTAACCATAATCCTATCCATAACCCTAACCATAACATAACCTTAAAATTCACCCTTACCCTAACCATAACCCTAACTTTATCCATAACCTGAACACTAAGCCTAAACCCAAAACTAACCCTTACACAAACACTATCCCTAACATTAACTCTAACCATAATTGTAAACCTAACACTCACCATAACCCTCAATATAACCCTAAAATTACCCTCACCCTAAACATAACATGAACCCTAACACTAAACCTAACTCTAACCCTAACCATAACCATAACACTAACCCTAAACCTAACCTTAACCCTGACACTAACCCTAATTCTAACCCTAACACTAAATCTAATCATAGACCTAACTCCTACACTAACCCTAACCCTAACACTAACACTAACACTAACCATAAATCTAAAACTATACCTAACCGTAATCCAAACCCTAACCCTAACCCTAACCTAACTGTAATCCTAACCCTGACATAAACCTAACCCTAATCCTAAAACTAATTCTAAACCTAACACTAAAACTAACCCTCTTTCTAAACCTAAGCTTAAACCTACCCTAAACCTAACACTAACAATAACATTAAAACCTAACACTAACAGTAACCCTAAACCTAACACTAACCTCAAACCTAACCTTAACCCTAACAATAACCCTAAACCTAACACTAACTCTAACCCTAATGCTAACCATAATGCTAACCCTAAGCATCACCCTAACACATAACCTAAAATTAACCCTAACCCTAACACAAACCATAACCCTAAACGTAACACTAAACATAACCCTAACACTAACTGCAAAACTACTCCTAACACTAACCCAAACCCTAACCTTAACGCTAATTCTAACCATTATATTAAAACTAATCCTAACCCTAAACCTAACCATAACACTAACCCTAAACTTAACCCTAAACATAACACTAACTCTAAACCTATCCCTAACTCTAACTCTATTCCTAACCCTAAAACTAACAGTAAGCCTATTTCTAAACCTAACCCTAACCCTAACTCTAATCCTAACTCTAATCCTAATATGAACCCTAATCCTAACCATAACACTAAACCTAATGCTAACCCTTACCCTAAAGCTAACACTAACCCTAAACCTAACCCTAACACTAATGCTAACATTACCCCTACCCCTAACACTAACCCTAACCCTAAATCTAAACCTAAAACTCAAACTAACCCTAACCCTACCCTAACATGAAGCTTAACCCTAACTCTAACCATAATTCGAACCGTAACCCCAACTCTAACCCTTACCTTTACACTACCCCAAACTGTAACTCTAATTCTAACCTAAACTTAATCCTAAACCTAACCCTGACCTAATTCTAATCATAACTGTAATCCTAACCAAAACACTAACCCTAAACCTAACACTAACCTTAACTGTAAACCTAACTCTAAATGTAACACTCAAACAAACCCTAACTCTAACAGAAACACTAACTGTTATCATAACCCTAATCCTAACACTAAACCTTAACTTAACCCTATTCAAACACAAACACAAACACTAACCCTAAACCTAACCTAACACTAACTTTAACCCTAAAGCTAACCCTAACCCTAACCCTAAAACTAAAACTAAGCCTAACCCTAAACCTAAACATAAACCTAAGACTAACTCTAACCCTAATCCTAACACGAACAAGAAACCTAACACTAACCCTAAGTTAACCTAAGCCTAACCCTATTCGTCACACGAACCCTAACCCCAAACCTAACCATAACCCTAATATTAATCCTAACCATAACCCTAACCATAACCTAACCCTATTCCTAAACCTAACCCTAACTGAAATTTTAATCATATCACTAACCCTAACCATAACACTAATCCTAACCCTAACACTCACCCTAACCATTATCCTAACAATAACACTAACTCTAATCATAACCCTAACCCTAAACTTAACCCTAACCTTAAACCTTATCTTAACCCTAAACCTAACCCTAAACCTAACACTATACCTAACCATAACCCTAAACCTAACACTAACCCTAACATAAACCTAACCATAAAACAAACCCTAACCCTAACCATTACCCTAACCACAAGCTTCCCCTAATCCTAACAGTAACCTAACACTCACCCTAATCTTAAAACCAACCCTATACCTAACCCTAACCCTAACCCTAATCCTAACCAAAAAACTTACACTAACCCTAAAACAAACCCTAATCCTATACCTAACCTAAACCTTACACTAACCGTAACCCTAACTCTAAGATGAACTCTAATCGTAACCCTAACAGTATCCCTAATCCTAAACTTAACCTTAAACCTAACCCTAAAACTACCCCTAACCTTTACCCTAACCCTAACCTGAAACCTAACATTAACCATAATCCTAACCCCAAACCTAACCATAATCCTAACTATAACACTAATCCTAACCCTAACCATAACCCTTAAGTAACTCTAAGAATAACCCTAACACTAAAAATAACATCAACCCTAACCCTAACCTGGAACCTAACCCAAACCCTTACCCTAACACTAACCCAAACCTTAATCCTATCTGTAACAGTAACCCTTACATTAAAACTAAACCTAACTCTAAGCCTGACACTAACCCTAAACCTAACCATAAATCTAACCCACAACTTAAATATAATGCTAAACCAAACTCTAATGCTAACCTTAACCATAATGCTAACAATAACCCTAACACTTACCCTAATCCTAAGCCTAACACTAACCCTAACTTTAACATGAAACTTAAGCCAATCCCTAACCCTAACCAAAATCTAACCCTAACCCTATCCATAACACATACCCTTACTACAAACCTAACCCCAACCCTAACACTATCCCTATCCATAACTCTACCCCTAACCCTAAATTAAACCTAAACCTAACAATAACACTAAACCTAACGCTAACACTCACCCTAACCCTTACTTACACTAACTCTAATTATAACCCTAACCCTAAATCTAAATATTACCTAACACTGTTCCTAACCCTAACACTAATCCTAACCCTAACACTAACACTATACTTAACCCTAACACTAAACCTAATCCTAACCGAAACCCTAACCCTAATCCTAACCCTAAGAGTAACCGTAAAATAAACCAAAAAATTAACCATAACCCTAACCCTAACCTAACACTAATCCTAACCCTAAATTTACACTAACCTTGACCTTACTGGAAACCTAACCCTAACCCAAACCCTAACACTAAATTTAACCCTACCTCTAAACCTTACTCTAACCCTAACTCAAACACTAACACTAACCATAACCCTAACACTAAACCTAACCCTAAATCTTACTCTAACCTAACAATAAACCTAATACTAAAAATAACACTAACAATAACCGTAAACCTAACCAAAACACTAATACTAACTCTAACACTAACCCTAATGCTAACCCTAACCCTAACAATAACCCTAACCCTAACCATAACCATAACCATAATCCTAACCTAATTCTAACTCTAACTTTTACCTTAACCCGAATCCTAACTCTAACTCTAAACTTAACCCTATGCATAACCCTATCACAAACCCGAACACAACCCTAACACTAACACTAACCCCAAACCTCAACCTCACCCTAACCCTAACCCTAACACTAAAATTAACTCTTTTCATAACCCTAACCCTAGCGCTAAACCTTACCCTAATCCTAACACTAACCCTAACTCTAACCGTAACACTAACTCTAACCCTAAACCTTACCCTAATTTAACACAAACCTTAACCCTGAAAGTAATACTGACCCTAATCCTAAACCTAAACAAAACACTAATACTAACTCTAACACTGACCCTAACACTAACCCTAACCCTAACCCTAACAATAACCTTAACCCTAACCCTAAGAGGACCTCTCACCCTAACCTTAACACTAACACTAACTGCAACCATAACAGTAACCTTACACTAAACCTAACACTAAGACTAAAACTAACCCTAACCTTAAACCTAATAATAAAGCTAATAGTAACCCTAACACTAAACTTAACACTAACCCTAACCTTAACACTAACCCTAACCCTAAAACTAAGAGGACCTCTCACCCTAACCCTAACACTAACCCTAACCTTAACACTAACCCTAACCCTAAAAGTAAGAGGACTTCTCACCCTAACCCTAACACTAACCCTAACCGCAACTGTAACCCTAAGCTAACACTAACCCTAACCTTAACATTAACACTAACCCTAACCCTAAAACTAAACAAAAGGCTAATACTAACCCTAACACTAACCCTAACTCAAACCCAAACCATAACAGTAACGTTAACCCTAAGCCTAACTCTAACACTAACACTTAATCAACCCTTAACCTCACCTAACTCTAACCCTAACTCAAACCCTAACCATAACCCTAATAGGACCTCTCACCCTAACCCTAACACTAACCCTAACCACACGAGTAACACTAACATAATACTAACACTAACCCTAACCCTTAGACTAACCTTAAACCTAAACCCAAACAAAATGCTAATGCTAACCATAACACTAACCCTAAAACTAACCCTAACCCTAACACTAACCTTAACTCTAAACCTAAGAGGAACTCTCACCCTAAACCTAACACTAACCCTAACCACAACTGTAACCCTAAACTAACAATAACCGTAACCCTAAGACTAACACTAACCCTAAACCTAAAGATAATTAAAAAGCTAATACTAAACCTAATAGTAACCCTAACAGTAACACTAACTCTAAACCAAACCAAAATTTCATACTAACCTTAACACTATCCCTAACCCTAACACTAACCCTAACACTGACCTTAACCCTAAACCTAAGAGGACCTCTCACCCTAACCCTAATACTAACTCTAACAGCAAACGTAACCATAAACTAACACTACCCATAAGCCTAAGACTAACACTACTACCCTAAACCTAAACATAACCTAAAAGCTAATACTAACCCTAACACTAACCCTAACCCTAACACTAATCCTAACCCTAACCCTAAGAAGACCTCTGACCCTAACCCTAACACTAACCCTAACCACAACCATAACCCTAACCTAACAAAAACCCTAACCCTAACACTAACACTAACCCTAACCCTAAACCTAAACAAAAAGCTAATACTAACTCTAACACTAAAATTAACACACACCCTAACCCTAACCCTAACTCTAACACTAAATCAACCCTTAACCTCACCTAAATCTAACCCTAACTCTAACCGTAAATCTAACCCTAATAGGACCTCTCACCCTAACCATAACACTAACCCTAACCGCAACAGTAACCCTAATCTAACACTAACCTAACCCTAACCCTATCACTAACCCTCACCGCAACAGTAACCCTAATCTAACACTAATCCTAACCCTAACCATAAAACTAACCCTAATTCTAAACCTAACCAAAATGCTAATACTAACCCTAAAACTAACCTTAATTCAAATTCTAATCCTAACACTAACTCTAACCCTAACTTTAACACTAACCCTAAACCTAACGTGTACCTTAAGCTAACACTAACTCTAACCCTAACCCTACACTAACTCTAATATTAAACCTAACCAAAACTCTAATACTATCCCTAACACTGACCCTAAATCTAATCCTAAATATATAACTAACACTAACTCTAAACCTAAACCTAACACTAAATATAACCCTAACTGCAACGGTAATCAAAACCCTACTTCTAAATCTTAACTTAACCATAAGCCTAATGATAACCTTAGCCCTAATCCTAACAAAAACCTAACCCTAACTGAACACTAACCCTAACAATAACCCTAAAACCAACCCTAACACTAAATATAAAACTAACGCTAACCTTAACCCTAACCTGAACCCTAAGCCTAAACCTAACCCTATCACAAACACTAAACTTAACCATAACCCTAACCCTAACCCTAATACTAACCTTAATTGTAACCGTAACCTTAATCTTAACTGTAACACTAAGCTTAACCCAACCCTAACCTTAAGAGAAATCATAACACTAACCCTGACACTAACCCTAATGCTAACCCTAACCCTAACCCTAACCAAATTCTAACCCTAACTTTAAACTTAACCTGAATCCTAACTGTAACCGTAACTCTAAAATTAACCCTAACCGTAACCCTAACACAAACTCTAACACAACCCTAACAATAACACTAACCCTAAATTTAAACCTCACCCTCACCCTAACCGTAACACTAACACTAACTCTTTTCATAACCCAAAACCTAGCCCTAAATGTTACCCTAAGCCTAACACCAACCCTAACCCAAACCCTTACCCTAAACTAACACTAACCCTAACCATAAAACTAATATTATCCCTAACCCTAAACCTAACAGAAACACTAATACTAACTCCAACACTAACCCTAACAGAAACACTAACCCAAACACTAACCCTAACCCTAACCCTAACTAAACTTCTCACCCTAACCCTAACACTAACATTAACCCTAAGCCTAAATCTAACTCTAACACTAAACCAACCCTTACCATAACCTAACACAAACCCTAACTCTAACCCTAACACTAACCCTAACACTAAACCTAACCAAACAATAATAATAACCCTAACACTAACCCTAAATTTAACCCTAACCCTAACAGTAACCCTAATGCTAAATCTAACTGGACTCTCACTGTAACCCTAACACTAAACCTTAACACTCACATTAACCCTAATCCTAAACCTAAATTTAAACCTAAACCTAACTCAAACACTGATTCTCATCCTAATCCTTAAACTGACCCTAACTCTAACTCTAACCTATCACAAACCCTAACCCTAATCATAACCTTAACCCTAATTCTAAACCTAACCCTAAACCTAAACCTAACACTAACCCTAAATCTAAACCTAACACGCCCGTATCCCTAACAGTAACCATTCCCTTAACCTAATCCTAACACTAACCTAAACCTAACACTAACCCTAACACTAACATTAACCCTAAAACTAACAATAACCCTAAACCTATTTCTAACCCCGACCCAAAGACTAATCCAAACCCTAACCTTTATTCTAACCCTAACCCCAATCCTAACCCTACACTAATCCTAACACTAACTGTAACCTTATCCCTAACCCATTACCTAACCAGAACACAAACACTAATCCAAACCATAAACCTAAACCTAATCTAACCGTAATTTAAACCTTTGTGTAACAGTAACACTAAACCTATGACTAAACCTAACCATAACCCTAATGCTAAACCTACTATTAACCCTAACAATAACCCTAACACTGATCATAACACTAACCCTAATCTTACCCTTAACCTAAAACTAACACTACACTTACCCATCCCTAAATCTAAACCTAACCCTACCATAACCCTAACTCTAAATCTAACACAAACCCTAACCCTAATCCTAACCTTAACTCTTACCCTAAACATATCCCTAAACTTAAACCTAATCCAAACTCTAACCCTAAACCTTACCCTAAGAATAACACTAACCCTAACACTAATCCTAACACTAACCCTAACGGTAAACCTAACACTAAACCTAACCATAACACTAACCCAAAGCCTAAACTTAACTCTAAAAATAACCTAAAATTAACCCAAACCCTAAAACTATCCCAAACCCGAACACTAACCCTAACACTAATACTAACACTAACACTAACTCTAACCTAAACCTAACACTAACTCTAACACTAATCCTTAAATGAACACTATCCCTAAAACTAACCTTAACCCTTACCCTAACACTAACCCTAAATCTAAACCTAAACCTAGCACTAACACTAACACTACCCTAACCCTAAACTTAAGCCTTTTCCTAAACCTAATCCTAATCTGATCACTAACCCTAACCCTAACCCTTCAATGAAGCCTAACCCTATTCTTAACTCTAACCATAAAAATACCCTAAACCTAACCCTTACCCTAATACTTAACCTAACCCTAAACCTAACCGTAACCCTAACACTATCACTAACACTAACATTAACAATAACCCTAACCCTAAACCTCACCAAAAATGTAACCCTAACCCTAACAGTTCCTCTAAACCTAACCCTAACAATAACCCTAAAACTCACTATAACAGTAAACCAAAGAGTAATTCTAACCCTAAACCTAACCCTAACAGTAAAACTAACCCTAACCCTAATTGTAAACCTACACCTAACACTAAGCCTAACCCTAACTCTAACATGAAACCTAAACCTAATCCTAACCATAACCTTAACACTAACCCACATCCTAACCCTAACCCTAAGATAAACCCTTAACCTAACTCTAACGCTAAAAGAAACCCTAATGAAACCCTAACCCTAACCCTAACCTAACCCTAACCCCTACCTAAACCTAGTTTTAAACCTAAGCCTAACACTAAACCTAACACTAACCTTAACCCTAACCGTAACCCTAACACTAACCCTTACCCCAAACTTAACACTATAACTAACCCTAAACCAAAACCTAAGCCTAACACTAACCCCAACCCTAACAATAACCCTAACCCTATCCCTAATTCTAACTCTAATTTAACCATAACCCTAATGATAACCTTAACCCTAACCCTAACACAAATCCTAACCCTAACTGAACACTAAGCCTAACACTAATCCTAACACTACCCCTAAAGCCAACCCTAACCCTAACTGTAAAACTAACCCTAACCCTAAGCTGACCTCTAAGCCTAAACCTAATCCTATATGAACACTAACTCTAACCCTAACAATAACCCTACCCTAATCCTAATATTAAACCTAACCCTAAGTGTAACCTTAATCTTACCTGTAACACTAAGCAAAACCAAACCCTAAACCTGAAACAAATCCTAACACTAAACCTTACAGTAACCCTAACGCTAACCCTAAACCTAACCCTATCCCTAAACTTAACACTGTCTCTAAACCTAACCTTAATCCTAACACTAATCCTAGCCCTAACACTTACACTAAACCTAACACTCACCTAATCCTAACCTTAAACCTAACCTAACCATAACCCTAAACCTAACACTAATCCTAAACCTAACTATAATTCTAACACAAACACTAACACTATCCCCAACCTTAACTCTAACCCTAACTCAAACCGCAATCCTCACCCTAAACCTAATCCTAACAGTAACCCTAACCCTAACACAAACCCTATCCCTAACCCTATTTTTATTCCTAACCCTGCCTTTAATCCTATCCATTACCCTAAGCCAAACCCTCACCCTAATGCTACCCTAGTCCTAACACTAATCCTTAGCCTATCCTAAACCCTCTTTTACTAGTCCTAACCCTCAGCTTTATTCTAGCTCTAACCTTAACCCAAAACCTGACCCTTATTCTGACCCTAACACTAACACTAGATCTAAACCTGACACTAACCCTAAACTGGACCCTAACTCTTCCCCTTCCAGAAAATCTATACCTAAGCCTAACAGTAACACTAGCACTAGACCAAACCTAATCCTAAATAGAGTCATAATTCTAGCCCTAGCATTAAACAAAAACCTTGAACTAGCCCTAACAATAACCCTTAACCTAACACAAAGACTAACCCTATCCCAGACCCAATGCTATTCCTAATTCTGGCCATAACCCTAATGAAAACACTAACACTTACCCTAACAAAAACCCTAGCTCTAAACCTTATCCTAACCCAAAACCTAGCCCTAACATTAGACTTATCCATAACCCTAACCCTAAAACTAGCCATAACCATAACCCAAGCTCTTATGTTACACATAGCCCTAACACTAGCCATAAACATCAAACAAACCTAGCCCTTATCTAGCCCTAAACCTAGCCAAAATTGTATACCTAACTGTAACACTAGACCTAACCCTCGACCTAGTCCTAAACCTAGCTCAAACTCCAACACTTTCCCTAATCATAACACTAAACCTAAACCTAACCCTAGCCCTGATTCTAACCCTAACCATTGCCCTAGACCTAATGCCAGCTCAAACTCTAACACTTACCCTAATCCTAATCCTGACACTAAGCCTAGGCCTAATCTTAACCCTAGCCATAAATTTAACCTTAACCCTAGCCCTAACCTTAGCTCTAATCCTATCCATTACCCTATAGATAAGCCTAAACCAAATGTTATCCCTACGCTTAACATTAACCCTATCGCTCACAATAAACTTATACATTACTCTAAACCTAACCTGAATCCTATACCTAACCCTATGCATTACCTGAATCCTAAACCGAACCCTAATGGTAATTCATGCCTTATCCCTGAACCTTAACCTAAACCAAACCATACCTGGATCCTGACACTAATAAAGCACCTAGCTCTAAACCTGATAATTACCCTAAACCTAACCCCTACACTAGATATAGCTATAACCTAACCAAAAAACTACAACTTACTTTGAACCTAGACCTGACATTAGCCTTAGCCCTAATCTTAGTCCTAGCCCTTACACATACACTCATCCTGGCAATAAACCTAGTCTTAATCCTAACCTGAACCCTAATCCTAGCCCTAAATCAAATTCAAACCTGAACTCTACCTCTAACCTAGATATAACCCCCTTACCCTAAATCTAACCCAAACCCTAACACTAACCCTAGCGCTAATCCTAGCCCTAATTTAGCCCTAACCCTAAACCTACCCCTAACCCTAGCCCAAAGAATAACACTAATAGGACCCCAGTCCTATTTCTAGTTCTAACCCTATAAGTTACCATAATCCTAACACTAGCCCTAACCTTAACCCTAATGCAGACCCCAGCCCTAAACTTAGATCTAATCATAACAATAAATCTAAGCCTACTTTTTCTATTCCTTGAAATAGCTTGAAAAGTATTGGTATTAATTCTTCTTTGAAGGTTTTGTAGAACTCCACTGTATACCCATCCGGTCCAGGGATTTTTTTGGTTGGTAGTCTTTTAATGGCTTCTTCTATTTCTTCCTTTGTTATTGGTCTGTTTAAATTGTGTGTGTCTTCCTGACTCAATCTGGGCAGATATTGTTGGATTTGTTGTTTTTTTTTTTTTTTTTGATCCAGGTTACTAGCCTATGTCTCTTGATTGGTGAGTTTAGGCCATTAACATTTAAGGTTACAATTGAAATATGATTTGTACTTCCAGTCATGTTTATTTATTTATTTATTTATTTATTTATTTACTTACTTACTTATTTTAGTTTGGCTAGTTTTTACTTTTTGGTTATTTTCCTCCCCCTTTACTGAGATACCTCCCTCTGTTAGATTTGGGCGCTATTTTTCAATTCCTCTTCTTGTAATATTTTGCTCAAAATGCTTTGCAGTGCTGGTTTTCTGGCTGCAAATTCTTTTAGCTTTTGTTTATCATGAAAGATTTTAATTTCATTGTCAAATCTGAAGCTTAATATTGCTGGATACAGTATTCTTGGTTGGAATCCATTATTTTTCAGTGTTTGAAATACGTTGTTCCAGGATCTTCTCGCTTTCAAAGTCTGTGATGAAAAATCAGTGTTTAACCTAATTGGTTTACCCCTGAATGTAATCTGCCTCCTTTCTCTCATAGCTTTTAATATTCTCTCCTCGTTCTGTATGTTGGCTATCTTCATAATTATATGTCTTGGAGCTCTTCCAAATTCATTCTATGAGGCCAACATCACCCTGATCCTGAAACCAGACAAAGACACTTCAAAGAAAGAAAACTACAGACCAATATCTCTAATGAACTTGGATGCAAATTTTTCAATAAAATCCTGGCGAATTGAATACAAAAGCATATCAAAAAATTGTGCATCATGATCAAGTAGGATTCATCCCTGGGATGCAAGGCTGTTCAATATATGGAAATCAATAAATGTAATCCACCACATCGATAGACTTAAAGACAAGAACCATATGATGATCTCGATAGATGCAGAAATAGCATTCGACAAAGTACAACATACCCTTATGTTCAAAACACTAAAAAAACTAGGTATAACAGGAACTTACATCAACATGGACCCTACCCATATTCATTACCCTAAGCCTAATGCTACTTTTAGCCCTAACCTAAACATTAACTTAACCCATACCCTAACCCTGACCCTGACCCTAATAATATCCCTAGCTGTAAACCTGAACCTAACCCTCAGTGTAACCCTTAAAATAGACCTGGTAAAATACCTAAACATAAAACTATCCCTATCCATAACACTAGAACTGACATAAGCCATTGACCTAATCCCAGCCCTAACCCTAGCACAAACCGTACCCCTAATGCTAGCCCTAAGACTAGCCTTAGTCCTAATCCTAACATTAACCAGAGTCCTAACACTAATCTATCCCTTGCCATAGCCCAAAATGTAGCTGTAATATCATAGCTTACACTAACCCTTATGCTAACCCTAACCCTAGTCCTAAACCTAGGCCTAAACCTACCACTAACCATAGCTCTAATCTAGCCCTAATCCTAAAGCTAACAATCTCCCTAGCCCTAAGACCAACTCTAACTCTTGCCCTAGCCCTATTCCTAGTTCTAAACCTATCTGTTACCATAACCCAAACCCTATTTCTACTCCTTGCCCCAACACTAGCCCTAACTTTCACCCTAGCCCTAAACATGGATCTAACCCTAACTTTTAGCCTAAAGCTCACTCTAACACTAGCCTTAACCCAAATGATAATTGGAAAACTAGCCCTAACAGTACCCTAGCCCTAAAAAAAAAATCGAGCCATAACACTTACCCTTAATCTAAACCAAACCATAACCCTACACCTAGCCCTAAACATAGTCCTTATTTGAGTCCTAACTCTAACCTAGAAGTAACCCTGACCCTTACTCGGACCCTAACAGTAACCCTACCTCTAAATATTGCCCTAATGTGAACACTAGAACTAGCGCTAATCAGAATCCTAGTTCTTTCATTAGCTGTAGCCCTAATGGTAACACAAATCCTTGCCCTATTTCGAGCCCTAAACCTAGGTATAACCCTAAACCTAACCCTGACCATAACCCTAACCCTAACTCTACCTCTATACTTTACCCTAAGCCAAACCCTCACCCTAATGCTACCCAAGTGCTAACCATAATCCTTACCCTACCTCAAATCCTATCTCTATTACTAATCCTAACCCTAGCCCTCATTCTAGCTCTAACCCTAACTCTAACCCTGACCCTTATTCTGAACCTAACACTAACCCTAGGTCTAAACCTGACACTAACCCTAAAGCGAACCCTAACCCTACCTCTATTGGTAAACCTATACCTAAACATAATAGTAACACTAGCACTAGACCAAACCTAATCCTAAATAGAGTCATAAATCTAGCCTTAGCTCTAAGCAAAAATCTAGCACTAGCCCTAACAATAACTGTTAACCTAACTTAAAGACTAACTCTATCCCTAGACCCAATGCTAGTCCTAAATCTGGCCCTCACCCTAAATCTAACCCTAACCCGAACAATGACCATTACTCTAAAACAAATCCTATATCTAAATCTTATCCTAACCCAAAACCTAACTAGAATATTGGAATTATCCATAACCCTAACCCTGAAACTAGAGATAACCATATCTCTAGCTCTTAAATTACCCATAGCCCTAATGATAGCCATAAATCTCACAAAAAACCTTATCCTAGCCCTAAACCTAGCCCTTTTGTAACCCTAACTATAAGTCTACACTAATCCTAACCCTAACCCTCACTCTAACTCTAATTCTAGCTCAAACTCTAACCTTAATCTAAACATAACCCTAATGCTAACATTAGCCCTCACTCTAACCCTAACCCACACGCTAGCCTAATCCTAGCTCAAACACTGACACTTACCCCAATCCTAACCCTAACATGAACCCTAGGCATAACCCTAACCCTAGTCCTAATTCTAACCTTAACCCAGCCCTAAACTTAGCTCTAACCCTATACATTACCCTAAAATTAAGCTTAACCCAAATGCTAACCATAGGCCTAATGCTAACACTATTGCTAACACTAACCCTATTCATTACTCTAAACCTAACCTGAACCCTAAACCTAACCCTATCAACTACCCTATCTATACACTATCTATACAACTACCTATACACTACCCCTAATGCTAATTCAAGCCTTAACCTTGAATCTTAACCTAAACCAAACCCTACTCGATCACTGACTCTAATAATACATCTGACCCTTAACCTAAACTTTACACTAAACTTAGCCATAACCTAACCCTAAAACTAACCATAACCATAAACTCAGATATGACATTAGCCTTAACCCTAATCCTAGCCTTAACCCTGACACAAACACTAGTCCTCATCTTAGCATATACCTAGCCTTAATACTAACCCAAATCCTAACTCTAGATCTATCTGAAATTTTAACTCTTGCCCTAGACCTGAATTTAGGTATAACCTTATCCTTTGCCCTAACTCTATCACTAACTCTAACCCTAAAACTAACCATATCAATAGCCCTAACCTTAGGCCTAACCCTAACACTAACCATAGCCTTAATTTAGCCCTAAACATAACTCTTTCCCTAACCTTGGCCTAAGACTAACTCTAACTCTCCCCAGCCCTATTTCTAGTTCTAACCCTATCCATGGAAATAAACCTAACACAAGCCCTAACCTTAGCCCTAACCCTTGCTCTAGGCCTTACCCTAGATTTAACCATAACTCTACATTTGACCCTAACCCTAAGCCTAATCCTCAACCTACCACTAGACCTAACAGTATCACTAATCTTAAAACTAGCCATAACCCTAGCCTTATCCCTTAAACAAAACCGAGCCATTGTCCTAACCCTAAATATTAACCTAAAACAAACTGTAACCCTAAGCCTTACCAAACCTTCTAGCTCTAATTCATGTCCGAGTCCTAAAATTAACCCTGACCCTGAGTTATATTCTAACACTAACCTTAATTCTACATATCACACTAACCCTAAAGATAATGCTAACACTAGATCTAGACCAAATACTAACTCTAATCATAACCTTAGTTCTTATGTTAGCCATAGCCCTAACCCTACCCCTAAACCTATCAGAAAAACTAGCCCTAATCTGAGCCCTAACTCTAGAAGTAAACCTAAATCTAAACCAAACTTTAGCCCTAACCCTAACCATAACCCCAGCCCTAACCCTAGCTCTAACTCTATCACTTACCCTAAGCCAAACCCTATCCATAATACTAACCTTAGTCCTAATCCTAATCCATAGCCTAATCCAAACCCTAACATTATTACCAGTCCTAACTCTAGCCCTCATTCTAGCTCTAACCCTAACTCAAATCCTTACCCTAACACAAACCCTCAGTCTAAATCTGAATCTAACCCAGAACTAAACCCTAAAATTAGACCTATGAGTAAACTTATACCTAAACCTAACCCTAACACTAGCCCTAGACCTAAGCCTAATCCTAAATATAGCCATAACTCTAGACCTAGATCTAAAAAATCCCTGAGCCCTAGCCCTAACAAAATCCTTAACCTAAAGCAAACACTAACCTTATCCCTAGACCTAAACTAACTTCTGCCTTTCACCTTAAACCTAACTCTAACCTGAACACGTGACCGTAACATTAACACTAAACCTAGCTCTAAACCTGAACCTAACCCAAAACTTAAACCTAACACTAGACATACCCATAACTCTAACACTAAAACTAGCTCTAATCAGAACCCAGATCTTACATTACACATAGCCTTAAACCTGGGCCTACACCTAAAACAAAGCCTAACCCTAAACTGAGGCATAAACCTACCCTAAACATAACCATAAACTTAAATGTAGCCCTAACCCTAACGCTTGCCTTACACATAACCCTAGCTCAAAGCCTAACACTTAGCCTAAACAAAACCCTACACCTATTCCTAAACCTAAACATAATCTTAGACGTAATCCTAAACTTAACCCTAGTACTAACACTACCTCTAACTCTAACATTACCCTAACCTTACCCCTAAACCTAATAATAACCCTAGCCCTAAGCCTAGCCCTATCCCTAACCCTAATCATAAACCTAAAACTCGACCTAACCCTAAACCTAAACCTTGCCATGAACTTAACTGTAAACCTTACCATGAATCAAAACTAAACCTATCCCTCAACCTAAATTTAACCATAAGCTAAACTTAACCCTAAACCTAATCTTACATTTAATCCAATACATTACTCCAAAACTAACCCTAACCCTAATGAAAACCCTAGCCCTAACCCCAACCCTAACCCTAACCATAACCATAACCATAACCCTAACCCAGACCTAACACTAAATCTAACACTCCCCCTAGCCTTAACTGTAGCTTTATCCCTAACCCTTACCCTAACCCTAAAACTAGACCTAGCCCTAAATATGATGCTAACTCTAGCCTTAAACCTAACATTAAACCTAGCCCTTATCCTAGCCCTAATTTAGCCCTATTCCTAACCCTAACCCTAACCCTAGAATTAATACTAACTATAATTCTCACACAAGACCTATCCCTACTTCTAAACCTATCCATTATGGTAACCCTAAACCAAGCTCTAACCCTAGTCATAACCCTTGCACTATCCTTAGCCATAGTACTAACTCTAGATTGAAACCTATCTCTAAAACTAACCCTAAACGGATGCCTCAGCCTAACCCTGAAACTAGCTCTAACCCTAATGCTAATCTTAAAATTAGCCCTAACCCTAGCCCTAGCCCTAAAACAATACCGAGCCATACCCCTAACACTAACCCTTACCCTAGACCAAAACCTAACCCTACACCAGCCCTAACCCTATCCCTA
The DNA here is from genome assembly GCF_021218885.2 of Marmota monax. Classification (NCBI taxonomy): domain Eukaryota; kingdom Metazoa; phylum Chordata; class Mammalia; order Rodentia; family Sciuridae; genus Marmota; species Marmota monax. The sequence goes on along the minus strand of NW_026692406.1, from coordinate 24,941 downwards.
ATTTGAATCCTAACCCTAACCCTAAACATAACCATGACCCTGACTCATATCCAAACACTAAACCTAGCTCTAAATATCACCCTAACCTTAAACCTAACCCTAAAACTAAACCTAGCACTAAACCTAACACCAAATCTAATCCTAATTATAACCCTAGTTCTTACAATAGTCATAACCATAACACTATCCCTAACCCTAATACAAAACTAGCCTTAATCCAAGCCCTAACACGAGCTTTAACCCTAAACCTAACCCTAACCCTGGTGCTAACCCTAGCTCTATCCCTATCCCTTACCCTAAGCCAAACCCTCACCCTAATGCTAACCATATTCTTAGAACTAATCCTTAGCCTAACCAGAATCCTAAGTCTATAACTAGTCCTAACCATAGCCTTCATTCTAGATCTAACCATAACCCAAACCCTAACCTATCCCTGACCATTATTCTGACCCTATCACTAATCTTAGGTCTAAATCTAAACCTAACCCTAATCCAAAACCTAACACTAACCTTACTGGTAACCTTATACCTAAACCTAACCCTAATACTAGACCTAGACAGAAACCTAATCCTAAATCTCGCCATAACTATACCTCTAGACCTAAAGACAAACTATACTTAGCCTTAACAATAACCCTTAACCTAACCCAAACTCTGACCCTACCTCTAGACCTAACCCTAGTCCTAATTCTGGATTAAACCCTAACCATTATCCTACCCGAACACTGTCCCTGACACTAACACTAACCCTAACCCTAAAACTAACCCTAAAACTACACCTAGCCATAGCATTAACCATAAAACTAGTCCTAATCATTACACTAGTTCTTACCTTAGTCATAGCCCTAACCTATCACAAAAGCTAGCCCTAATCCAAGCCCTACCTTAGCTTCAACACTAAAGATAACCCTAACAATAATCCTAGCCCTAACCATAACCCTAAGCCTAACCCTAGACCTAATTCTAACCATAACCCTAGTATTAACCCTAGCTTTAACCCTTTTCATTACCCTAAGATAACTATAATCCTTATGCTAACCCTAGGCGGAACCCTAATCCTAGCATTAACATTAACCCTGTCCATTAACCTATACATAACCTGAACCCAAACCTAACTGTGTCATTACCCAATCTTTAAACATAAGACTAATTTGAGCCCTAAACCTAAACCTTAACCTAAACTGAACCCTAAATTTGACCCTGACTCTAATAATACCTATAGCTCTACACCTGACCCTAACAAGAAACCTAACCTTTACAATAGACCTAGCCATAAACCTAATCCCAAAACTATCCCTAACTGTACCCAAGACCTGTCATTAGTCCTAGCTCCCATCTTAGCCTTAACCTAATACAAAACTTAGCCCACATCCTAGTCATGTACCATGCCTTAATCATAACCCTAACTCTAACAACGTTAACCCTAACCATAATCCTAATTCTCACCCTAGTCCTAAAACTAGTTATATTCCCATCCCTTGCCCTAAAACTAACCCTAACACTAATCTTAAACCTAACCCTAGGCCTAATCTTAACACTAACTGTAGCCCTAATTTAGCCCTATCCCTAAGCTTAACCCTAACCCTAATACTAATCCTAACTCTCACACTCCGCCCTATAACTATTTCTAACCTATCCCTTACCATCACCATACACCCAGCCCTAAACCTAGACCAACCCTAGGCCTATATTTAGCCCTATCTCAAAACCTAGATATAAACCTAACTCTAAAATTAACCCTAACCCTAAGACTAAATCAAACCATAACTCTACTCTTATCCCTAATCCTTAACCTAAGCCTAAATCTCACACTTACACTAGCCCTAACCCTAAGACTAATCTTAAAACTAGCCCTAACCCTAAACCCTAGCCCTAAAACAAAACCAAGTCATAGCCCTAACTTTAACCCTTAACCTAAACCAAACCCTAACCCTACACGTAGCCCTAACCCTATCACAAATTATAGTCTAAAACTAACCCAAAAACTAACCCTGACCCTGACTCTGACTCTCACACTAACCCTGTCTCTAAACATCATCATCATCGTAAACCTAAACTTAACACTAGACCTAGACCTAACTCTATAAATAACTGTAATCATAAACCTACTTCATACCTTAGTGGTAGCCTTAACCCTAGCACTAAACTATCCCAAAACCTAGCCTTAATCCGAGTCCTAACCTAGGTTTAACCCTAAACGTAAACCTAACAATAACCCAAACACTAGCTTTAATCTTATACATAACTCTAGTGCTAACCTTTGGGCTAATCCTATCAATAACCCAAATGATGACCCTAACCCTTCTGATAACCCTAGGCCTAACCCTAACCCTATAAATTACACTAAACCAAACCTAAACACTAAACCTAACCCTAAATCTAACACTAATTCGAACCCTGCACCTAAACAGTAACTTAAACCAAACCCTAATCCTGACCCTGATTCTAAAAATAACCCTAGATATAAACCTAAACTTAACCAAAAACCTAACCTTTACACTGGACCAAGGCTTAAACCTAACACTAAATCTATCACTAACTGTAACCCAAGACCTGATATTAGCCATAGCCCTATTACTATCTCTAACCCGGAAACAAATCCTAGACCTCATCATAGCCCTAAACATAGCCTTCATCATAACCCTAAACTTAACCCTAGTTCTAACCATATACTAACCTTCGCCCTTGCCCTAAACCTAGCTATAACCACATCCATAGCCTAAAGTAAACCCCAACTCTAACCCTAACACTAATGATAACCCTTGCTTTATTCTTAGCCCTAGCACTAACCCTAGATCAAAACCTAACTCTAAATCTAACCCTAACTCTATGCCAAAGCCTAATCCTAAAACTAGCCCTAACACTAGCCCTAACATAACCCTAGCCATAATTTAGCCCTATCCCTAAACCTAACCCTAACCCTAGCCATAAGACTAACTCTAACTCTCACACTATCCTTATCACTCATTCTAACCCTGTCCCTTACCATAAACCTAACCATAGTTCTAACCCTAGTACTAACCCTTGCCCTATCCTTATCCCTAGCACTAACCTTAGGCAAAACGTAACTCTAAATCTAGCCCTAACCTGAAGCTTAAGCCTAACTTAACACTAGCCCAAACCATAACACTAATCCTGAAACGAGCCCTAACCCTAGCCCTAACCCTATAACAAAACCGTGCCATAGCTCTAATTTTAACCATTAACCTAAGCCAAACCCTAACCTTACACCTAGACCTAAACCTAGCCCTAATTTGAGTTGGAAGCCAAACCCTAAAACTAACCCTGAACCTGACACTGACCCTAACACTCTAGCTCTAAACATCACCCTAACCCTAAACCCAACCCTAACACTAAACCTAGCACTAAAACCCTAAAACTAGCCCTAATTGTAAACCTAGTACTTACATTAGCTGTAATCCTATCCCTAGTCCTAATATATACCCAAACCTAGCTCTAATCAGAGCCCTAACTGTACCTTTAAACCTAACCTAACCCTAACACTAGCCCTAATTGTAACCATAACTCTAGCCTTAAACTGGTCTCTAACTCTATCCATTACCATAACCATAACCCTAACCATAATGACAACTTTAGGCATAAACCTAAACCTATAATGAATCCTAACCCTTCCATTAACCTAAACCTAACCTGAATCCTAAACCTAACCCTATGATTACCCTAACCCTAATCCTAAAACTAATTCAAGCCCAAACTTGAAACCTTAACCTAACCCAAACCCTAACGCAGACCTTGACCCTAATAATACCCCTAGCTCTAAAATTGACCGTAACCCAACACCTAACCCTTAGCCCAGATGTAGCCATAAATCTAATCCTAAAACTATCTTGAACCATAATTATGGACCTGAAATTAGCTCTAGCCATAATCCTAGCCCTAACCCTAAAATACACATAAACCTCATCCTAGCCCTAAACCTAGCATTAATCATAACCCTAACTCTAGCCTTACACCTAACCCTAATTCTAACCTTTACCCTACCTTTAAACCTAGCTACAATGTCATCCCTAACCCTAAATTTAAACCTAACCCTAACCCTAACCCTAACCCTAGGCTTAATATAAACACAAAACCTATCCCTAATCCTAGCCCTAATTTAGCTCTAACTCTAACCCTATCCTAACCCTAGCCCAAAGACTAACTCTAATTCTGCCCTATCCCTATCCATAGTTCTATCCCTATACACTACCGTAAACCTAACACTAGCCCTAACACTTGTCCTAAAGTTGGTCCCAGCCCTAAACCTAAATCTAAATTTAACCTTAAACCTAAGATGAAGCATAACACTAGCAGTAGACATAAACCTAATTCTAATCTTAAAACTAGCTCTAACCCTAATCCTAGCAGTGAAACAAAACTGAAAAATAGCCCTAACCCTAAACCTTAACTTAAACCAAACACTAACACTACACCTAGACCTAAACCTAGCACTAATTCGAGTCCTATGGCTCACCTTAAAACTAATCTTGACCCTGACTCATATCCTAACACTCACCCTACTCTAAACACCACCCTAAACTCAAACTGAACACTAACATTAACAATGGCCATAATTTGAGTCTTAACACTAACCATAAAACTAACCCTGATCCTGACTCCTATCTTAACAAGAATCGTAGCTACAAATATTACCCTATCCTTAAACCTAACCCTACCACTCAACTTACTCCTAACCTTAAACCTAAAACTAACCCTAATGGTAACCCTAGTTCTTACATTAGCCATTGCCCTAATCCTAGCCATAGACCTTACAAAAAATTAATCTTAAACCAAGCCATAAACCTAGCTTTAACTCTAACTCTAACCCTAACCATAGCCCTAACCCTAGATTTAAATCAATTCCTTACTGTAAGCAAAACCCTAAACCTAAGAGTAAACCTAGACCTATCCCTAGTCGTTAGACTAAGCAAAACCCTAACCCTATTAATCGTCCTAACCCTAGGCTTCATTTTAGATCTAACACTATCCCAAATCCTAACCCTAACCCTGACCCTTATTCTGAACCTAAAACTAAACCTAGGTCCAACCCTAACCCCAACCCTAACCCAAAATTTACCATAATCCTATACCTAGACCTAACTCGGAACCTAACTCTCAGCATATCCCTAATCATAGCTCAGAACCTCACCCTTATGCTAAACATAACCCCAAACGTAATCCTAGTTCTAATTCTCACATTAACCATAACACAAGACCTAATCCTAACCATAACCCTATCCCTAAACTTAACTCTAACTGTATTCATTTCCCTAAAAATAACCCTTACCATAATGCTAACCATAGGCTGAACCCTAACCCTATCGCTTTCCCCAAACCTATCAATTACCCTAAACCAACCCTGAAACCTAAACCTAACTCAATCATTAGGCTAACTCTAACCCTAATGCTAATCGAGCCCTAACCTAACATCAAACCTAAACCAAACCCTAACACTGACTGTGACCCTAATAATTCCCCTAGGTGTAAACTTGACTCTTATCTAACCTTAACCCTAGACCTGATATTAACCCTAGCCTTAATTCTAACCCAAAACCTTACAAAAACTCTATCCCTTATCTTAGCCCTAAACATAGCCTTAATTTTATCCCTAACCCAAACCTTAGGCCTAAAACTAACACTAACCCTAGCCATAGTCTTAGCCCTAATTTAGCCCTATTCCTAACCCTAACCTTAACTCTAGCCCAAAGACTAACTCTCACTCTCACCATAACCCTAGCCCTAATTCTAATTCTATCTCACACTAGAACCCTAAACGTAGTCCTAACCCTTGGTATAATCCAAGCCCTATACATAGCATTGGCCATAACCCTAGATCTAACCCTAAATATAAATCTAACCCTAACCCTAATCCTAAACGTAAACCTAACACTACCCCTAACACTAATGCTAATCCTAAAACTAGATCTAACCCTAGCTCTGGCCCTAAAATAAAACCGAGTCATAGCCATAACCCTAACATTTAACCTAAACCATACCCTAACCCTACACCTAGCCCTAACCATAATTGTAGTCCTAACCTTAACCTGAAAACTAACCCTGACCCTGACTCTGACCCTAACACTAACCCTGGCTGTAAACATCATTATCACCGTAAACCTCAACCTAACACTAGACCTAGCCCTAACTCTAGCCCTATAATCCAGTGCTAACCGTAACCCTACTTCATACATTAGCTATAGACTTAACCCTAGCCCTAACCTAAACCAAAATCTACCCTTAATCAGAGTACTAAACCTAGCTTTAACCCTAAACTTAAACCTAACCTTAACCCCAAACTAGCCTTAATCCTATACATAACCCTATCCCTAACCTTAGGTCTATACCTATCCATTACACTAACAATAACCCTAACCCTTAAGCTAACCCTAGGCCTAACCCTAACCCTATCCATTACACTAAACCAAACCTAAACCCTAATACTAACCCTGTCATTACCCTAAAACTAAACCCTAACTTAACCCAAACCCTCACACTGACCCTGACCCTAAAATTAACCCTAGATATAATCCTGAAACTTACCCTAAACCTTATCCTTACACTGGAACAAGTCATAAACCTAACCACTAAATCTAGCCCTAACTATAACCCTAGACCTGACATTAACCTTAGCCCTAATACTATCACTAACCCTAACACAAACCCTAAACCTCATCCTAGCCATAAACCCAGCCTTAATCATAACCCTAACCCTAAATAAGCCCTAACCCTAATACTAACACTTGCTCGAGCCCTAAACCTAGCCAAAAGCACATCTGTTATTCTAAATGTAACCCTAACTCTAACCCTAACCCTTGTCACAATTGCCCTATCTTTAGCCCTAGCTTTAACATTAGATCAAAAATTAACTTTAAATCTAACCCTAACTCGATGCCTAAGCCTAAAACTAGCCCTAACCCTGATGCTAATTCTAAAACTAGCCCTAACCCTAGCCCTAACATTAACCCTAGCCATAATTTAGCAATATCCCTAACCTTAACCCTAACCCTAGCCCTAAGAATAACTCTAACTCTCACAGTGGCCCTATCACTCATTCTAATCCTATCCCTTCCCATAAACCTAACCCTGTCCCAAATCCTAGTCCTAAACCTTGCCCTATCCTTAGCCCTAGCACTAACCTTAGATAAAAACCTTACTCTAAATTAAACCCTAAACCGAAGCCTAAGCCTAAATCTGACTATCCCTAACCTTAAAACTAATCCTAAAAATGTCACTAACCCTAAACTTAGCCCTAAAACCAAACTGAGTGAAAGCTCTGACCCTAACCATTAACCTAAACCAAGACCTAACCCTACACATAGCCCTAACCCCAGCCGTAATTTGAGGTTTAAGCCAAACCCTAAAACTAACCCTGACCATTACTCTGACAATAACACTAACCTGAGGTCTAAACATCAACCTAAACCTAAACATAACAGTAAACGTAGCCCTAAAACACTAAAATTAGGTGTAATCATAACCCTAGCATGTACATTAGCCATAACCCTAAACCTGCACTAACTTAACCCAAAACCTAACCCTAATCATAACCATAAACCTAGCCCTAAACTGATTTCTAACTGTATCCATTACCAAAACCATAACCCGAACCCTAATGCAAATTCAAGCCCTACATTAAAGCTTAAACTGTCCCAAACCCTAACCCAGAAGTTGTCCCTAATAATACCCCTAGCTCTAAACTTGATGCTAACCCTAAACCTAACCCTTACACTAGACATGCCTATAATCCTAACCCTAAAACTATATTTAACCATAATTCTGGACCTGAAAAACCCTAGCACTAATCCTAGCCATAACACTAAAAAAAAAAGTAGCCCTCATCCTAGCCCTAAACCTAGCCTTAATCATAACCCTAACCCTAACCACAACCCTAACCCTAATTCTAACCCTCAAGCTACCTCTAAACCTAGCTATAAAGCTATCCCTTACCCCAAATTTGTCTTAACTCTAATCCTAAACTCTAAACTGAAACTCTAAAATCTGACCCTAACCCTAAACCTAGGCTGAAACCAAACACTAAACCTAGCCCAAATCCTAGCCCTAATTTAGCCCTATCTCTAACCCTAACCGTAGCCTAGCCCTAAGACTAACTCTCGCCCTAGCCCTAGCCCTAGCACTAGTTCTAACCCTATCCCTTTCCATAATCCTAAACCTAGACATAATCCTTGTGGTATCATTAGTTCTAGCCCTAACCCCAGATCTAAACGTAATTCAAAATATAACCGTAACCCTAAGCCTAAGCCTGCCACTAACACTAGGCCTAACCCTAACTCTAAGACTAAAACAAACCCGAATATGAGCCCTAACCCTAAAATTAACCTAAACACAATCCTAACACTACAACTAGACCTAACCCTAGCCCTAATTCGAGTCTTAACCCTAACCTTAAAACCAACCCTGACCCTGACTCATATCCTAACACTCACCCTAGTTCTAAACACTGCCCTCACCATTAACTGAACCCTGTAACAGTAACTCTAACTCTAATTCGAGTCATAACTCTAACCCTAAAACTAAGCCTGACCCTGACTCCTATACTAAAATGAACCCTAGGTAAAATATCACCCTAACCTTACACATAACCCTAACACTAAACCTAACCCATAACCTAACAATAAAACTAACCCTAATGGTAAACCTAGTTCTTACATTAGCCATTGCCCTAAGAGTAGCCCTAACCCGAACACAAGTCCTAGGCCTAATCTGAGACCTAAACCTAGCTTTAACCCTAACTCTAACCATAACCATAGCCATAACCCTAGCTCTAAACAAATCCCTTACCAAAGCAAAATCCTAAACCTAAGGGTAACCCTAGACCTATCCCTAATCCTTAGGCTAACCAAAACACTAACACTATTAATATCCATTCCCCCTGCCCTCATTCTAGATCTAACCCTATCCAAAACTCTAACACTAACCCTTACCCTTTTACTGACCCTACCACTAATCCTAGGTCTAATCCTAACCCTAACCCAAAATCTAACAGAATCTTATGCCTAGATCTAATCTTGAACCTAACTCTCAGCCTAGACCAAACCATAGCTCAGAACCTAACCCTTACAGTATTCATAGCCTTAACCTAACCCTAGTTCTAACTCTCACCCTAAACCTAACTCAAGACCTAATCCTAACCTTAACCCTAACCATAATGTTAAGTCTAACTATAACATTACCCTAAACATAACACTTACCTTAATGCTAAACCTAGGCCTAACCATAAACATATCACTAAACCCAAACTTACCAATTACCCTAAAACTACCCTGAAACCCAGAACTAATCCAATCATTACCCTAACCCTAAACCTAATGCTAATTTGAGCCCTAAACCTAAACTCAAACCTAAAACAATCCCTAACACTGACACTTACCCTAATAATTCCCCTAGCTCTAAACCTCACTCTTACCCTAAAACTAACCCTTACGCCAGACCTAGCCATAAAACTAACCATAAAACTGTCCCTAAGCATAACCCTATAACTGATATTAGCTCTAGCCCTAACCCTAACACAAACCTTAGCCCTTATCATAGCCCTAAACATAGTCTTAATTATAACCCTAAACATAACTCTAGGCTTAACCCTAACACTAACTGTAGCCTTAATATTAGATATAATTTAGCCCAATCCCTAAACTTAACCCTAACCCTAGTCTAAAGACTAACTCTAAGTATCACCTAACACTAGCCCTAATTGTAACCATAACTCTAGCCTTAAACTGATCTCTAAATCTATCCATTACTGTAACCATAATGATAACCCTAGACATAAACCTAAACCTATCCTGAATCCTAACACTTCCATTACCTTAAACCTAACCTGAATCCTAAATCTAACCCTATCATTACCCTAAACCTAATCCTACAACTAATTCAAGCCCAAACTTGAAACCTTAACCTATCCGAAACCCTAACCCGGAACTTTACGCTAATAATACCCCTAGCTCTAAACTTGACCATAACCCAACACCTGACCCTTAGCCTAGACTTAGCAATAAACCTAACCCTAAAACTATCTTTAACCATAATTCTGGACCTGAAATTAGCTCTAGCCATAATCCTACCCCTAACACTAAAAACACACTTAGCCCTCATCCTAGCTCTAAACCTAGCCTTAATCATAACCCTAAATATAGCCCTACACCTTACCCTAATTCTAACCCTTACCCTACTTCTAAACCTAGCTATAATGTAACTCTTTACCCTAAATTTAAACGCAAACCTAACCCTAACCCTAGGCTTAAGCTAAACACAAAACCTAGCCTTAATCCTAGCCCTAATTTAGCTCTATCTCTAACCCTATCATAACCCTAGTCCTAAGACTAACTCTAACTCTTGCCCTAGCCCTTTTCCTAGTTCTATCCCTATCCACTACTGTAAATCTAACACTAGCCCTAACACTTGCCCTAAAGTTGGTCCCAGCTCTAACCCTAACTCTAAATCTAACCTTAAACCTAAGTCTAAGCCCAAAACTAATACTAGCCATAAACCTAATGCTAATTGTAAAACTAGCCCTAACCCTAATCCTAGCAGTGAACCAAAACTGAAAAATAGCCCTAACCCTAAACCTTAACTTAAACACTAACACTACACCTAGACCTAAACCTAGCCCTAATTTGAGTCCTAAGCCTCACCTTAAAACAAATCCTGACCCTGACTCATATCCTAACACTCAGCCTAGATCTAAACACTGCCCTAAACTCAAACTGTACACTAACATTAACAATAGCACTAATTCGAGGCTTAATGAAAACCATAAAACTAAACCTGAACCTGACTCCTATCCTAACCAGAACTTTAGCTATAAATATTACCCGAACCATAAACCGAACCCTACCACTGAAACTACTCTTACCCCTAACCCTAAAACTAACCCTAATGGTAACCTTAGTTCTTACATTAGCCATTACACTAATCCTTGCCCTAAACCTAACACAAAAACTAGCATAAAAACAAGCCCTAAACCTAGCTTTAACTCTAATTCTCACCCTAACCATAGCCCTAACCCTAGATCGAAATCAATCCCTTTCCCTATGCGAAACCCTAAACCTAAGAGTAAACCTAGACCTAATCCCTAGTCCTTAGAATAACCAAAACCCTAACCCTATTAATAGTCCTAACCCTAGCCTTCATTTTAGCTCTAACACTATCCCAAAACCTAACCCTAACCCTGGCCCTTATTCTGAACCTAACACTAAACCTAGGTCTAAACCTAACCCCAACCCTAACCCATAGTTTACCATAATCCTATCCCTAGACCTAACTCTGTACCTAACTCTCAGCCTAGCCCTAATCATAGCTCAGAACCTAACCCTTATGCAAAACATAACCCTAAACCTAATCCTAATTCTAACCCTCACCTTAAACCTAACATAAGACCTAATCCTAACCATAACCTTAGCCCTAATCTTAACTCTAACTGTATCCATTACCCTAAAAATAACCCTTAACATAATGCTATCCCTAGGCTTAACCCTAAACCTATCGCTTTTCCCAAACCTACCAATTACCCGAAACATTCCCTGAACCCTAATCCTAACCCAATCATTACGCTAACCCTAACCCTAATGCAAATTCAAGCCCTAACCTAACCTCAAACCTAAACCAAACCCTAACACTGACCATGACTCTAATAATTCCCCTAGCTATAAACCTGACTCTTACCCTATGTAACACTTACACTAGACCTAGCCATAAAACTAACCCTAAAATTATTCCTAAACTTAACCCTAGACCTGATAATAACCCTAGCCTTAATCCTAGCCGTAAAATTAACACAAATCCTAGCCCTTATCCTAGCCCTAAACATAGCCTTAATTTTATCACTAACAAAAACCCTAGGCCTAACCCTAACACTAACCCTAGTCCTAATCTTAGCCCTAACTTAGCCCTATCCCTAACCCTAATCCTAACTCTAGCCCAAAGACTATCTCTATCTCTCACCCTAACCCTAACCCTTCTTCTACAATATCTTTTATGAGAACCCTCATCCTAGTCCTAACCCTTGGTGTAATCTTAGCCTGATTCATAGCCCTGGCCATAACCCTAGATCTACCCCTAAGTATAAATCTAACCCTTACCCTCATCCTAAACCTAAACCTAACACTAGCCCTAATGCTAATGCTAATCCTAAATTTAGCTCTAACCCTAGCTCTAGCCCTAAAATAAAACCGAGTCATAGCCATAACCTTAGCCCTTAACCTAAACCAAACACTAAACATACACCCAGCCCTAACCATATCTATAATTTTAGTCCTAATCCTAACCTGTAAACTAACCTTGACCCTGACTCTGACCCTAACACTAACCCTGGCTCTAAACATTATGATCACCATATATCTCAACCTAACACTAGACCTAGCCCTAACTATAACCCTATAACTAGTGCTAATCATAACCCTACTTCATACATTAGCAGTAGCCTTAACCCGAGCCCTACCTAACCCAACACCTAGCCTTAATCTGAGTCCTAAACCTAGCTTTAACTCTAAACTTAAACTGAACCCTAACCCGAATCTAGCCCTAATCCTATACGTAACCCTAGCCCTAACCTTAGGTCTAAACCTAACCATTACCCTAACAATAACCCTAACCATTTAGCTAACCCTAGACCTAACCCTAACCCTATCCATTACATTAAACCAAACATAAACCCTAATACTAACCATGTCATTAACCTAAACCTAAATCCTAACCTAACCCAAACCCTAACCCTGACCCTGACCCTAAAAATAACCCTAGATATAAACCTAAATCTTACCCTAAACATAATCCTTACACTGAAAAAAACCATAAATCTAACACTAAACTACCCCTAATGATAACCCTAGACCTGACAATAGCCCTAGCTCTAATAGTATCCCTAACCCTAACACAAATCCTAAACTTCTTCCTAGCCATAAACCTAGCCTTAGGTCATAACCCTAATCCTAATTAAGCCCACCCCTAATACTAACCCTTGTCTGAGCCCTAAATCTAGCCAAAACCATATCCCTTACCCTAAACGTAACCCTAACTCTTACCCTAACCCTTCTCATCAAAATTGCCCTATTCTTAGCCATAGCTTTAACACTAGACGAAATCTAACTTTAAATCTAACCCTAACTCGATGCCTAAGCCTAAAACTAGCCCTAACCCTGATGTTAATTCTAAAACTAGCCCTAACCCTATCCCTAACACTAACCCTAGACATAATTTAGCCCTATCCCTAACCCTAACCCTCATCCTAGCCCAAAGAATAACTCTCTCACACTGGCCTACCAGTCATTCTAATCCTATCCCTTCCCATAAACTTAACCCTATTCCAAATCCTAGTCCTAACCCTTGCCGATCCTTAGACCTAGCACTAACCTTAGATAAAAACCTAACTCTAACTTTAACCCTAAACCGAAGCCTAAGCCTAAATCTAAGACTAGCCCTAACCCTAACACTAATCCTAAAAATTTCACTAACCCTAAACATAACCCTAAAATCAAACTGAGCCAAAGCTCTAATCCTAACCCTTAACCTAAACCAATCCCTAACCCTACACCTAGACCTAACCCCAGCCCTAAATCAAATTTTAAGCCAAACCCTTAAACTAACCCTGACTCTTACAATGATCATAACACTAACTTGAGGTCAAAACATCATCTTAATCCTAAACCTAAACCTAACAGTAAACCTAACCCTAAAACACAAAAATTAGCCATAATCATAACCCTAGTACTTACATTAGCCGTAACCCTAACCCTGCACTAACTTAACCCAAAACCTAGCCCTAATCATAACCATAACCCTAGCCTTAATGCTAATTCAAGCCCTACCTTTAAACCTTAACCTGTCCCAAACCCTAACCCAGAACTTGATTCTAATAATACCCCTAACTCTAAACCTCACACAATCCATAAACCTAAATCTGACACTAGACATACCCATAATTCTGATCCTAAAACTATATTTAACCATAATTCTGGACTTGAAATTAGCCCTAGCACTAATCCTAGCCCTAACCGTAAAAATAACCCTAGCACTCATTCTAGACCTAAACCTAGCCTTATCCTTAGTTCTAGCTCTAACCCTAGATCTAACCCTAAATTCAAATTTAACCTTAACACTAAGCCTAAGCCTAACACTAACACTAGCGCTAACCCTTACCCTAGGACTAAAACAAAACCGACTATGATCCCTAACCCTAAAGCTGAACTTAAACCTAATCCTAACACTACAACTAGACTTAACCCTATCCCTAATTCCATTCCTAAAACTAACCTTAAAACCAACCCTGACCCTTATTCATATCCTAACACTTACCCTAGCTCTAAACAACACCTTCACCTTAAACTGAACACTAACAGTAACCCTAGCCCTATTTCGAGTCCTAACTCTAACCCTAAAAACAATCCTGATCCTGACTCCTATCCTAACATGAACCCTAGCTATAAATATCACCCTAAACTTAAACCTAATTCTAACACTAAACCTAACCCATACCCTAACAATAAAACTAACCATAATGGTAACACTAGTTCTTACATTATCCATTGCCCTAACACTAGCCCAAACTGTAACACAAGACCTAGGCCTAATAAGAGCCCTAAACCTATCTTTAACCCTAATGCTAACCATAAACATAGCCATAACCCTAGCTCAAAATGAATCATTTACCTAAGAAAACCCTAAACCTAAGGGTAAACATACACCTATCCCTAATCCTTAGGCTAGCCAAAACACTAACCCTATTATTAGCACTTACCCTTGCCCTCATTCTAGATCTAACCCTTTCCAAACCCTAACACTAACCCTGACCCTTTTACTGACATTACCACTATTCCTAGGTCTAACCCTAACCCTAACCCAAAATCTACCGTAATCCTATCCCTAGACCTAATCCTGAACCTAACTCTCAGCCCAGCCCAAACCATAGCTCAGAACCTAACCCTTACACTAAACATAACCCTAACTTAATCCTAGTTCTAACTCTCACCCTAACCCTAACTCAAGACATAATCCTAACCATAACCCTAGCCTTAACCTTACGTCTAACTGTATCATTACCCTAAACATAACCCTTATCCTAATGCTAACCCTAGGCCTAACCCTAAACATATCACTATCGCTAAATTTATCAATTACACTAAAACTACCCTGAACCCTAGACCTAATCCAATAATTACCTTAACCCTAACCCTAATGATAATTACAGCCCTAAACCTAAACTAAAACCTAAACCAAACCTTAACACTGACACTAACCCTAATAATTCCCCTAGCTCTAAACCTCACTCTTACCGTATACCTAACCCTTACACTAGACATAGCCATATAACTAACCCTAAAACTATCTTTAAGCATAATACTAGACCTGATATTAGCTCTAGCCATGATACTAGTCCTAACCTTAACACAACCCATAGCCCTTATCCTAGTTCTAAGCATAGCCTTAATTATAACCCTAACCACTACCCTAGGCCTAACCCCAACAATAACCCTAGACCTAATCTTAGATATAATTTAGCCCTATGCCTAACCTTAACCCTAAACCTAGACCAAAGACTAACTCTAAGTCTCAATTTAGTCCTAATCCTAGTTCTAACTATAATTTACTTAAACCCTAATCCTAGCCTAAACCATATGTATAACACTAGCCCTATTCATAGCCCTAGCAGCAACCCTAGATCTAACCCTAACTCTAATTCTAACACTAACCTTTAGCATAAACCTAAACCTAACACTAGCCCTAACCCTAAGGCTAATCCTAAAACTAGCACTAACTTTAGCCCTAAAACAAAATCAAGCCATAGTCCTAACCCTAACCCTTAATATAAACTAAGCCCTAACCCTACACTGAGCCATAATTCTTTCCCTAATTTGAGTTTTAAGCCAAACCCTAAAACTAACCCTGACCCTGACTCTAACCTTAACAATAACCCTAGCTCTAAACATCACCCTAAGCCTATACCTAAACATAACAATAGACCTAGCCCTAACACTAACCCTAACCCTAAAGTTAGTCCTAATAGCAACCCTGGTACTTACATTAGCCATAAACCTAAACCTAGACTTAACCGAAAACCTAGCCTTATTCTGAGCACTATCCCTAGAATTACTCCTAACCCTAACCCTATCACTAAGTGTAACTATAACACTAGCCATAACCCTAGATTTAACCCTAACCCTAACCCTAAGCCTAACCCTATCAATAATCATAACATTCACCCTAGCTGTACCCCTATCTCTAACTCTATCAATTACCCTAACCATAACCCTAACCCTAATGATAAACCTTGGCCTAAATCTAAGTGTATCCTTAATCCTAACCCTATCCATTACCATAAACCTAACCTGAAACCTAAACCTAACAGCATGTTTACCCTAATCCTAACTCTAATGCTAATTCGAGCCCTAACATTAAATATTAACCTATCCAAAACAGTAATTGAGACCCTGACCCTAATAGTACCCTTAGCTCTAAACTTGACCCTAACCCTAAACCTAACCCTTACACTAGACATAGCCATAAACCTAACCCTAAAACTATTTTAACCATAACACAAGATTTGAAATTAGTCCTATTGTAATACTAGTCCTAAACCTAGGCTTAATCATAACCCGAACCATAACCTGAGCCGAAACCAGAATTCTATTCTTTGCCCTAGCCCTAAATCTACATATAACCTTATCTTGTACCCCAAAACTAACCAAAAACCTAAACCCAACCCTAACCCTCGCCCTAAACCTAGGCCTAACACAAAGACTATTGCAAATCCTAGCCTTTATTTAATCCTATCCTAACACTAAACGCAAATCCTTAGCCATAAGACTAACTCTAACACTTGCCTTAGCCCTAGTCCTAGTCCTAGTTGTATCCTTAGCCTTAATCCTAAATGTAGATCTAAGCCTAAGTCTAAATATAAACCTAACTCTAAATTTAACTGTAAAAATAAACCTAAACCAAACTCTAACACTACCCCTAATCATAACGCTAATCCTAAAACTTGCCCTAGCCCTAGCCATAAAACAAAACCAGGCCATAGCCCTAATCTGAACCCTTAAGGTAAATTAAACCGTAAGCCTAGAGCTAGCCCTAAAACATACTCTAAAACAAACTGTGACCCTAACACCGTAACACTAATCCTAGCTCTAAAAATCATCCTAACCTTAAATTAACCCTAACACTATTTCTACCCTTAACCTAACCCTAAAACTAGCGTTAATCATAACCCTAGTTCGTACATTAGTCACTATCCTAACCATAGCCCTAACCCTAACACAAATTCTAACCCTAATCTGAGCCCTAACCCTAGCTTTAACCCTAATACTATCCCTTGTCCTACCCTAACACTAGCCCTAAGCCTACTCTAACCCTATTCCTTACACTAAGCCAAACCCTATCAAAAATGCTAACCCTAGTTCTAATCATAATCCTTAGCCTAACTTAAAGTCTAACCATAATACTAGTCTTAACCCTAGCCCTCATTCAACCTCTAAACCTAAACCTGACCCTCATCTGACCCTAACAGTAACCCTAGGTCTAAACCTGACCCTAACCCTAAACCAAATCCTAACACTAGCCCTACTGGTAACCCTATATCTATACCTAAGACTAACACTAGCCCAAGACCCAAATCTAATCCTAAATGTAGCTATAACTCTAGCCATAAACCTAAACAAAAACCTAGCACTAGCCCTAACAATAACCCTTAACCTAAACTGAACACTTACCCTACCCCGAGACCTAAACCTAGTACTAATTCTGGATCTAACCCTATCACTAACCCTATACCCAAAACTGATCTTGATTCTAACACTGAACCCAGCTTTAAACCTGACACTAACCCAAAACATAGACCTAATACTATACCTATCCATAATTCTAAACCTAAAACTAGCCCTAAACTTAACCCTAGTTCTTACATTATGCATTGTCCTAAACCAAACACAAAATCTAACAAAAAATCTAGCCATAATCCTATGCCTAAACTTACCTTTAAGCATAACCCTCAGCTTAACCCTAGCCCTAAACCTAGCCCTAACCTAAGCCTCGCCTTAGACCTAACCCTAGCTCAAAGCCTAACCTTTTCACTAAACATAAACCTAGCTCTATCCTAAACCCTAACCCTGAACCTAATCCTAATGCCAACATTAAACCTAGCCTGAACTTTAGCTCTAACCGTAACCATTACCCTAACACAAACACTAACCCCAATTAAAACTGTAGCCCTAACACTAAACCTAACTCTAACCATAAATATAAACCTAGACATAAACCTAAACCTAACCCTCAACCTAGCCCTCACCCTAGATCAAACACTAACCCTAACTTTAACCTAACCATACCCCTATCCCTAAACCTAACTCTTACCCTAACCCTAAAACTTAACATAAATAACACCCTAGACCTATCCCTAAACCTAGCCGTAATCCAAGACGTAATCCAAACCAAAACCTAGCGCTAAACCTAGCTATAAACTTATCCATTACACTAAACATAACCCTAACCCTAATGCTAACCCTAACCCAATCGCTCAACTTAACCCATCCATAAACCTAAATCTTATCTGAAACCTAAACTAAACCCTATCCATTATGCTAACCCTACCGTAACCATAATGCTAATTTGAGCCCTAACCCTAAACCTTTAGCTAAACCAAATGCTAATCCTGAACCTGACCCTAACCCTAATAATAGTCCTAGCCCTAAAGCTGACATTTAACCTAAACCTAACTCTTACACTAGACCTAGCCAACACCTAACCCTAAATCTATCCTTATCATTAACCTTAGACATGATATTAGCCCTAGACCTGGTCCTAGCCATAACCCTAACAGAAACCCTAGCCCTTAACTAAGCACTAAACCTAGCCTTAATCTTAAACTGAACCATAACCCTAGGCCTAATCCTAATTCTAACTCTCACCCTATCCCTAAAGCTAGCTATAACCCCACCCATTCCCCTAAACTTAACCTTAACACCAATGTTAAGACTAACTCTAGCCCAACGCCTTGGTCTAACCACAACACTAACCCTAGCCTTAATAATAGCCTTAATTAGCCCTAACCCTACCACTAACACTAGCCCTAATACTACCCCTAATTTAGCCCTAAAGCTAACCCTAACTCTAGCCATAATCCTAGCCCTAATTTAGCCCTAACCCTATTACAAACCCTACCCTAATCCTAGCCCTAATTTAGCCCTAAACCTAGCCCTAACCCTAGCCCTAATCCTAGCCCTAATTTAGCCCTAACCCTAACCCTAAGACTACTACTAATACTAACCATATTCGTTTCCATAACCCTAACCCTCATCCTAAACCTAGTCCTAGCCTTAGCCCTAACCATAGATCTAATCCTGACTCTAAGTCTAACCCTAACTCTAAGCCTAAACCTCAACGTAACACTAGCCCTAAACCTGATGTTAATCCATACACTAGCCATAACCGTAGCCCTAACCCTAGTACAAAACTAACCTATATTCCTAACCCTTAACCTAAACCAAACCCTACCTGTACACCTAGTACTAAATTTAGCCATAATTCGAGTTCTAAAACTAACCCTAAAACTAAACCTGACTCTGACAGTGACCCTAAAACTAACCCCTGCTCTAAACATCACCCTAACCCTAAACCTATCTGTAACACTAGACCTAGCCTTAACCCTAACCCTCACCCTAAAACTACCACTAATTGTAACACTACTTCAAATATGTGCCATAGCCCTAACCTTAGCACTAATCAAACCCCAAACCAAGTTCTAATCTGAGCCTTAAACCTACATTTAACCCTAACCCTAAACCTAACCCTAACACAAAGCCTAATCCTAAACCTTACCCTAAAACTAGCCAGAATTCTAACCATTAACCTACGGCTATCACTAGCTCTAACCCTATCCATTACCCTAACCAGAGCCATAACTCTAATGGTAACCCTATGCCTAACCTAAACTTATCACTAACCCTAACCTATTTCTTTAACCTAAACCTAACCTGAACCCTAAACCTAACCCTATCATTACCCTAACTCTAACCATAAGCTAATTTGAGCCCTAAACTTTAACCTAACCCAAAACCTAACTCTGACCCTTCCCATGATAATATACCTAGCTCTAAACTTGACCCTACCCCTAAAAGTAACCTTAATACTAGACCTACCCATACACCTAACCCTAAAACTAACACTAACCATAACCCTAGACCTGAAATTTGCCCTAGATGTAATTCTAGCACTAACCTTAACAAAAACCAAACCCATAACCCTAATCCTAACCCTAACCATAGCCCTAACCCTATCCATAATCATAGCCCTAAAATTAGTTCTAACCCTATCAATTACCATAAACATAACCTTAATTAAAATGCTAACCCTAGGCCTAAATCTAACCCTAACCCTAACAGTAACCCTATCCATTATGCTAAAACTACCCTGAACCCTAAACTAAACCCTGTCATTACCCTAACCCAAAACCTAATGCTACTTTGAGCCCTAACCCTAAAGCCTAACCTAAACAAAACCGTAAACCTGACCCTAACCCTAATAATATCCCTAGGTCTAAACTTGATCCTCCCCCTAAACCTATCATTTACACTAAACATAGCCATAAACCTAACCCTAAAACTATCCCTAACCATAACCCTACATCTGACATTCGCCCTAACACTAATCCTAGGCCTAACCCTAACACAAACCCTAGCCCTCATCCTAGCCTAAACCTAGCCTTAATCATAACTCTAATTAAACCCTAGCCCTAACCCTAATTCTAACCTTCATCCTAGCCCTATCCCTAGCTCTAACCCCATAGCTTACACTAAACCTAAGCCTAAAACTAAACCTAGGCCTAAACATAAACATAAACCTAGCTCTATTACTAGCCCTAATTAAGCCCTATACCTAACCAAACACTAACCTTAGCCGTAAGTCTAATTCTCACTCTCATCCTAGCCCTATTCCTAGTTCTAACCCTATCCCTTGCCATAACCCTAATCCTAGCCATAAACCAAGACCTAACAGTAGCCCTATCCTTAGCCCTAGACTGAACCCTAGATTTAATACTAAATCGAAATCTAACTTTAACACTAAGCCTAAACCTAAACCTACCACTGGCCCTAAACCTAATGCTAAGCCTAAAACTAGCCCTAACCATATCCCTAGCACTAAAACAAAACCGAGCCATAGCCCTAACTTTAAAACTTAACCTAAATATAAAACTAAGCATACACCTCTCCCTAAACCTAGCAATAATTCGAGTCCAAACACTAACCCTAAAACTACTCTGACCTTGAATTTAACCCTAACACTAACCCTCGCTCTAAATATCACCCTAATGTTATACTTAATCCTACCACTATACCTAGTCCTAACCCTAAACCTATAACTAGCCCAAATTGAAACCCTACTCCATACATTGGCCATAACTCTAAACCTAGCCTCAACTCTAACTAAAACCTAACCTTAATGCAAGAACTTACCCTAGCTTTAACCCTAAAATTAAACATAACACTAGCCCTAACCCTAACCCTAAACATATCCCTAACCCTAGCTCTAATCCTATACCTTACCCTAAGCTAACTCTAACCCTAATGCTAAACCTAGGCCTAACCCTAATCCTTAGCCTAAACCAAACCCAAACCCTATTAATAGTGCTAACCCTAGCCCTCATTCTAGCTCTAACCATAATTCAAACCTGACAATTATTCTGACCCTAATGGTAACTGGAGGTCTAAACTTGACCCTAACCCTATACTGAACCCTAAAACTACCACTAGAAATAAACCTATTCCTAAACCTAACCCTAACATTAGCTCTAGACCTAAACCTAACCTTAACCCTAACCACAACCTTAAGTCTAACTATATCATTACCCTAAACATAACACTTACCCTAATGCTAAACCTAGGCCTAATGATAAACATATCACTAACCCCAAACTTATCAATTACCCTAAACCTACCCTGAAACCTAGACCTAATCCAATCATTACTCTAACCCTAACCCTAATGCTAATTTGAGCCCTAAACCTAAACTCAAACCTAAACCAAACCCTAACACCGACACTTACCCTAATAATTCCCCTGGCTCTAAACCTCACTCTTACCCTAAAACTAACCCTTATACTAGACCTAGCCATAAAACTAACCATAAAATTGTCCCTAAGCATAATCCTAGAACTGATATTAGCTCTAGCCCTAAACCTAACACAAACGTTAGCCCTTATCATAGCCCTAAACATAGTCTTAATTATAACCCTAAACATAACTCTAGGCCTAACCCTAACAAAACTGTAGCCTTAATTTAGATCTAATATAGCCCAATCCCTAAATTTAACCCAAACCGTAGTCTAAAGACTAACTGTAAGTCTCACCTTAGTCTTATCCCTAGTTCTAACCCTATAATTTACAGGAAACCTAATCCTAGAACAAACCATAGGTCTAACACTAGCCCTAGCAGCAACCCTAGATCTTACCCTAACTCTAAATCTAACCCTAAACCTTAGCCTAAACCTAAACCTAACACTGGCCTTAACCCTAAGGCTAATCCTAAAACTAGCACTAACCCTAGCCCTAAAACAAAACCAAGCCATACTCCTAACCCTAACCCTTAATATAAACTAAGCCATAATCTTACACTTAGCCATGACTCTAGCCCTAATTCGAGTTTTAAGCCAAACCCTAAAACTAACCCTGACCCTGACTCTGATCTTAACACTAACCCTAGATCTAAACATCACCCTGACCCTATACCTATACCTAACAATAGACCTAGCCCTAACCCTAACCCTAAAATTAGCCTAATCACAACCCTGGTACTTACATTAGCCGTTACCCTAAACCTAGCCTTAACTAAACCCAAAAGCTAGACTTATTCCGAGCACTATCCCTTGATTTATTCCTAAACCTAACCCTATCACTAATGGTAACCATAACCCTATCCGTAATTCTAGATTTAACCCTAAACCTATCCCTAAGCCTAACCCTATCAATAATCATAACATTGGCCCAAACCTAACCCTGAATTTGACCCTAACACTAACCCTAGCTCTAAACATCACCCTAATGTTATACCTAATCCTACTACTAGACCTAGTTCTAACCCTAATGGTATAACTAGCCCAAAGTGAAACCCTAGTCCATACATTGGCCATAACTCTAAACCTATCTCTAACTTTAACCAAAACCTAGCCTTAATGCAAGACTTAACCCTAGATTTAACACTTAACCTAAACCTAACACTAGCCCTAACCCTAACCCTAAACATAGCCCTAACCCTAGCTCTTATCCTATCACTTACCCTAAGCTAACTCTAACCCTAAAGCTAACCCTTAACATAACCCTAGCCCTATCCCAAACCCTAACCTAACAACAGCACTAATCCTAACCTTAACCATAGCCCTAACCATAGCTCTAACTATATACACTAACCTAACCTTAGCCCTTATCCTAGCTCTAATACTATCCATTACCCTAACCATAATCCAAACCCTAATGCTAACCCTAGTCTTAACCCTAACCCTAACAAAATTCCTAAACTTATCCATTACTCTAAAACTAACCTGAACCCTAATACTAAGTCTATTAATTACCCTACCCCTAAATCAAACCCTAATGCTAATTCGAGCCATAAACCTAAACCTTAACTTAAACCACACCTTAAGCCATACAGTGACCCTAATAATACAGATAGCTATTAACTTGACCCTTACCCTAAAACTAACTCTTACACTAGACCTAACCATAAACATAACCCAAAGCATATCCCTAACACTAACCCTAGACCTGACATTGGCCCTAGCCTTAATCCTAGCCCTAACCCTAATACAAACACTAACTCTCATCCTAGCCCACAACCTAGACTTAATCATAACCCTAACCCTAATTCTAATCCTTTTTCTAGACCTAAATTTAGTTATAACCCTATCACTTACCCTAAACCTAAGCAAAACCCTAACCCTAACACTAACCCCAGCCCTAACCTTAACCCTAGGACTAACTCTAACACTAATCCTAGCCCTAATAGTAAACCTAACCCTAACCCTAGATTAAGACTAATTATAAATCTCACCTTATCCCTAGCTCTAATTCTAAGCCTATCATTTACTGTAACCTTATTCCTAGGCCTAAGCCTGGAATACCCTTAACCCTAACCTTACACCTAGCCCTAACCATAGATCTAAACCTAACTCTAAATCTAACCACAATTCTACACCTAAACCAAACCCTAATACTAGCACTAACCCAACAGCTAATCCTAAAACTAGCCCTAACAATTGGTTTAGCCCTAAAACAAAACTGAGCCATAACAGTAACCCTAAACTTTTACCTCAACTAACCTCTAATCCTACATCTAGCCCTAAACCAAGCCCTAATGAGAGTCCTAAACTTTACCCTAAAACTACCTCTGAACCAGTCTCTGACATTAACACTAACCCTACCTCTAAACATCACCCTAAACCTAAATCTTAACAAACACTAGACCTAGTCTTAACCCTAATTCTAATCATAACCCTAGATCAGACATTAGCTGTAACCTTAAACCTAATGCTAAACAAAACCTAGCCCAAATCTGAGACCTAAACCTAGCTTTCACCATAACCCTAAACCTAACACTAGCCCTCACTGTAACCCGAACACTAGCTCTAACCCAGCTCTATCCATAACCTTCACTCTAGCCAAACCCGAACCCTAATGCTAACCATAGTCCTAAAACGAATCCTTAGTCTAACCCAAAACCTAACCATATTACTAGTCCTAAACCTAACCCTCATTCGTGTTATAACCATAGCCCAAATCCTAACCCTAACTCTGACCCTTATTCTGACCCAGAACCTAAACCAAATCCTAACACTAGCCCTAGCCATAACCCTATATCTAAACCTAAACCTAACACTAGCCCTAGATTAAACCTAATCCTAAATCTAGCTATATCCTTAATGAAGACCTAAACAAAAACCTAGCCCT
>NW_026692405.1:0-3456 GCF_021218885.2 Marmota monax | reverse complement strand
CCCTACCACAATCCTATTCCTTCACCTAACCCTAAACCTAGCCCTAAGCCTAAATCAAAATCTAAACTTTATGCTAAATGTAACCCTAAACTAACCCAAAATCTAGTTCTAACACTAATTCTAACCCTAACTTTAAAACTAATCCTGATCCTGACTCATATCCTAACAATCACCCTAGCTCTAAACATAATGCTAACCTTAAACTGAACCCTAACAGTAAATCTAGACCTAATTCGAATCCTAACTCAAACCCTAAAACTAACCCTAACCCTAGCCCTGACTCCTATCCTAAAAATAACTCTAGCTATAATCATCTAGCTATAAATATCACCCTAACCTTAAATCTAACACTAACACTAGAACTACCCCTAACCCTAACCATAAAGCTAATCCTAATTGTAACCCTGGTTCTTATATTACCTGTTGCTCTAACCCTAGCCCTAACACTAACACAAAAACTAGCCCTAATCTGAGCCCTACACCTAGCTTTAACACTAACCGTAACCCTAACCCTACCCCCAACTCTAGCTCTAAACCTATCACTAACCCTAAGAAAAACCCTAACCCGAATGGTAAAAATAGACCTATCCCTAATCCCCAGGCTAATCAAAACTCTCACCACATTAATAGTCCTAACCCTAGCCCTCATTCTACCTGTAACCCTATTCCAAACCTTAACCCTAACCCTGACCCTTATTCTGACCATAACACTAACCTAGGTCTAAACCTGACCCTAACGCTAGACCAAATCATAACACTAGCCCTAGCAGTAACCTTATACTAAACCAGACTCTATCACTAGCCATAGACCTAAACCTAATCCTAAATCTTGCCTTAACTCTAGCTCTTCACCTAAACAAAATACTAGACTTTAAAAATCACCCTTAACTTAACACAAAGACTAACCCTACACCAAGACATACACCTAGTCCCAATTCTGGTTTTAATCTTAACTCTAACTCTAAAACTGAACCCTGACCTTGCATTTAAAAATAAACCTATCTCTAAACCTGACCTTAACCAAAAACCTAAACCTAACACTAGACATAGCCATAACCCTAACCCTACACTAGCCCTAATCATAATCCTAGCTCTTACATTACCAAAGCCTTAACTCTACACTTTAATGTAACACAAAACCTAGAGAATTCTAGACCTAAAAATAGCCCTAAGCATAACCCCAATCCTAAACCTAGCCCTAACCCTAACCCTAAACTTAACCCTAGCCTTAGTCTTAAACCTTACTCAAAGCCTAACCCTTACCATAAATATAAACTTATACCTATACCTTACTCTAAACCCTAACCCTAGCCATAACCCTAACCTTAACCTTATCCCTAAACCTAGCTCTAAAACTACACCTTACCCAACATACACCTACCTGACCTAACTGTATTGATCACCCTAGCCTTATCCCTAACCATAACCCTAACCCTAACCAGAAAACTAACAATAGACGTAACCCTAAAACTAACACTCGCCATAGCCCTAACCGTAGCTCAGAACCTAACCCTTACCATAAACCTAAACTAAATGTAGTCTTAACATTAACCCTAAAACTAAATCTAACCCTAAACCTAAACCTATATCTAACCATATCCATTACCCTAACCTTTACCCTAACCCTAATGATAACCCTAGCCCTAACCTTAACCCTAACCCTAAACCTACCATAATCCTGTCCCTAGACCTAAGGCTAAACATAATCCTCGACCTAGCCATATCACTAACACTAGCTCAAATCCTAGGCCTTACCATAAACATAACCCTAGCCCAAACCCTAAACCTAATCCTAACCCTAATCCTAAACATAACCTTAGACCAAATCCTAGCTCTAACTCTATCCATTACCCTAACCATAACCCTAAACCTAAGGCTAAACCTGGTGCTAACCCTAACCCTAACCGTAACTCTATCCCTAGCCCTGATTCTAACCTGAAGCCTCAACTTAGCCCTAACACTTACTCAATCCCTGACCCTTACCCTTAATCCAACCATAAGAAAATGATAAGCCTAACCCTAACCCTAACCCTAACCCTAGTAATAAACTTTAAACTAGACTTAACCTTAGCTCCAACCCCACCTATTACCCTAATCCTAACCATAAACGTCATGATAACCCTAGCCCTAACCCTAAACCTACTCTAACCCTAACTGTAAAGATAACCATAGACCCAACCATAAACCTAACCCTTGTCATAGTCCTAACCCTAGCTCAAACTCTAACAATTATGCTAAACTTAACAGTAACCCTAGCCCTCATACTAAACCTAAATCTAACTCTAATCTGACATCTAAACCTGTCCATTAACTTCACCCTAATGATAACCACAATCCTAACTCCAGACCTAATCCTAAACCTAACCCTATCCTTAGCACTAACCTTGGCTCAAACCTTAACCCATACCCTAAACCTAACACTAGCCTTAAACCTAACCCTAACCCTAACTCTAGCCCTAATCCTAAACATAAACCTAGACCTAACCCTACCTCTAACCGTATCCATTACCCTAATGATAACCATAAACCTAATGTTAACCCTAGGCCTAAACCTAACCCTATTCATTACCCTAAACCTAACCTGAGCTCTAAACCTAACCTGAGGCCTAAACCTAATCTTATCCATTACCCTAACCCTAACTCAAACCTAATATTAATTTGAGCAATAATCCTAAAACTCAACCCAGCTCAAACAAAAAACGTGACTCTGACTATTACAATACCCCTAGCTCTCAACTTGAACCTCACCCTAAACCTAACTCTGACACTATACCTAACCATAAATCTTATCTGAAAAATATCGCTAACTATAACCCTAGACCTGATATTAGCCCTAGCCCTAATTCTTGTCATAACCCTAACACAAACACTAGCCTTCATCCTAGCCCTAAACCTAGCCTTGATCCTAACCCAAACCCTAACTCTAGCCCTATCCCTAATTTTATCCTTGCTCTAGTTCTTAATCTTACTATAACCCCCATTGCTTCCCCCAAATCTAACCCTAACTCTAACCTTAGACTTATCACTTACACTAACGTTAGAACTGATCCTAGCCCTAATTTAGCCCTAACCCTACCACTAGCACTAAGACTAACTCTAAATCTCTCCCAGCCCTATTTCTAGATCTAACCCTATCCCTTACCATAACCCTAACACTTGCCCTAACGTTAGCCCTAACACTAGTCCTAGCCCTAATCATAGAACTAACCATAACTCTGAGTCCAACCATAACCCTAAGCCCAAACCTCACACTAACACTAGCCCTAACACTAACACTAATTATAAAAACAGCTCTAATCTAGTTCAAGCCCTAAAACACAACCGAGCCATAGGCCTAGCCCTAACCCTTAACCTAAACCAAAACCTTACCCTACACCTAGCCATAACCTTAGCCCTAATTCCAGTCCTAACCTAACCCTAATACTAACCTTGAGGCTGACTCTAACCCTAACTCGA
>NW_026692404.1:0-53549 GCF_021218885.2 Marmota monax | reverse complement strand
AAACCTAAAGTGAATTCAAGCTCTAAACCTAAACACAAACCTAAACCAAATCTGAAACTTAATTCTAACCCTAATTATACCCCTTGCTCTAAACCTGACCCTTACCCTAAACTGAACCCTTACACTAGACCTAGACATGAATCTAACCCTCAATCTATCCCTAATGTAAGCTTAGACCTGACACTAGCCCCAGGCCTAATTTTTGCCATAACCATAAAACAAACCCTAGCCCTCATCCTAGCCCTAAAACTAGCCTTATTACTAAATCAACCATAACCCTAGCCCTAACTGAAATTCTAACCTAAGACCTAGCCCTAAAACTAGCTCTAACACATCCCTTCCCCTAAACCTAACCCTATCCCTAAACCTAAACCTAAGCCAAACTAGGCCTAAAACTAATACAAACACTAGACCTCATCCTAGCCCTAATTTAGCCCTAAACATAACCTAAACCTAGCCCTAAGACTAACTAAGTATCGCCCTAGTCCTATTTCTAGTTCTAATCCTATCACCATAATCCTATATCTTGCCTTATATTATCTCTAAGCCTAGCTCTAGCCCTAATCCTATATCTAAACTTAACTCTAAATCTAACCCTAACCCTAAGCTAAACCTCTCACTAACACAAGCTGTAACACTAATGTTAATCCTAAAACTAGCCCTAAGCTAGTCCTAGCCCTACAAAACTACTGAAACATAACCCTAACCCTAACCTTTTACATAAACCAAACCTTAAGCCTACACCTAGCAATAAACCTAGCTCTAATTCGAGTCCTATCCCTAACCCTGAAACAAACCCTGACCCTGACTCTGACCCTAACACTAACCCTAGATCTAAACATCACTCAAAAGCTAAACCTAAACCTAACTGTAGACCTAGCCCTAACCCTAACCCTAAAACTAGTTCTAATTGTAACCCTAGTTCTTACATTGGTTGTAGCCCTAAACCTAGCCCTAACCTAACCCAAAACGTATCCATAATAAGAGCCCTAACACAACCTTTAACCCTAACCATAACCCTAATTCTAGCCCTAAACTTTACCCTAAACCTAACCCTAACCCTAACCCCTGACATAACCCAAAACATAACCCTAACCCTAGCCTTAATCCTAACAAAAAACCTGCCCTACCCGAGCTGTAACCCTATCCATTACCATAATCCTAATCCTAAACCTACTGCTAACCCTAGGATAACCCTAAACCTATTCCTAAGCCTAAACTTATACATTACCCTAAACCTAACCTGAACCCTAAACCAAACCATATCCATAAACCTAATCTTAACCCTAAAACTAACCCTAACCATAACCCTAGACCTGAAATTAGCCCTAGCCCTAATGAAGCCGTAGCCATAAAACAAACTCTAGCCCTAATCCTAGCCCTAATCATAGACTTAATCATAAACCTAAGCCTAACCTTAGAGCAAACCCTAATTTGAACCCTAGCCCTAGTTCTAAAGCTAGCCATAACATCATACGTAACCATAACCACAACCATAACCATAACCCTAGCCATAGACCTAGGCTCAGCCTTAATACTAACCTTAGCTCTAATACTAGCTCTAATTAAGCCCTAATTCTAACCCTAAACCTAAGACTAACTCTAAATCTCGCTCTAGCCCTATCCCTAGTTCTAACCCGATCCCTTAAGATAACTCAAACCCTAGCCCTAACCCTAGCCCTAACCTTCACTGTAGCCCTAAACCTAGATCTAACCTTAACTCTAAATCTAACCCTAATCATAAGCCTAAACCACACCCTAACACTAGCTCTAACCCTAATGTTAATTTGAAAACTAGCCTTTACCCAAACCCTAGCTCTCAAGCAAAACCGAGCCATTTCAATGACCCAAACTTTTAACCTAAACCAAACCCTAACCCTACACTGAGCTCTAACCCTAGCGCTAATTCGTGTCCTAACCCTATCCCTATTACTAATACTAACCCTGACTCTGACCTTAACACTAAGCCTAGCTCTACACATCACCCTATCTCTAAACCTAACCCTAAAACTAGACCTCGCCCTAAACCTAACCCTAAAACTAGCCCTAATCATAATGTCAGTTCTTAAATTAGCCATAGCCCTAAACCTAACAAAAAACCTAGCCCCAATCCAAGGCCTAACCCTAGCTTTAACCCGAATGTAACCCTAGATCTAACCCTAACCCTATCCCTACTCCTAATGTTAGCTCTAACCCTATTTCTTACACTTAGTCAAACCCTCACTGTATTGCTACCCTAGTATTGACCATAATTTTATGCCTACCTCAAACCCTAAATCTATTAGTAGTCCTAAACCTAGCCCTCATTCTAGCTCTAAACTTAACCCAAACCCTAACTCTAACCCGACCCTTATTCTGACCCTAACACTAACCCTAGGTTTAATCATGACCCTAACCCTTATCCGAAACCTAACAGTAGTGATACCATTAACCATAAAGCTAACAATAACACCAGGCCTAGACCTAAACCTAATCCTAAATATAGCCATAACCCTAGATTTAGCCCTATCAATAACCCTTAATATAAACCAAACACTAACTCTACCACTAGACCTAACCCTAGTCCTCATTCTGGACCTAAACTTAAACCTAATCCTAACCTGAACCCTGACACTTACCCTAACAAAAACCATAGCTCTAAACCTTATCGTTACCCAAAAAACTAACCCTAACACTAGACAAATTCTATATCTAGTTATAACCATAACTCTATCTCTTACATTACCCATATATGTAACACTAGCCCTTAACCTCACACAAAACCCAGCCCTAATTACAGCCCTAAAACGAACCCTAAGCATAAATCTAACCCTAAACCTAGCCCTAACCCTACCCCTAACCCTCGTTCTAGCCCTAACCCTAGCTAAAACCGTAAAACTTACCCTAAAATAACCCTAGCTCAAACCCTAAACCTCACCCTAACTCTAGCCCTAATCCTAACTCTAACCATAGCCCAAAACCTAGCACTAATTCTATCAATTACACTAACCATAACCCTAAAACTAATGCTAACCCTAACCCTAAAACTAACCCTAACCCTACCCTAGCCCAGACAGTAAAGGTAATGCTCACCCTAGCCCTAAACCTAGCTCAATCTCTAACCCTTACACTTAACCTAATCCTAACACTAACCCAAGGCCTAACCTTAAACCTAACTCCAGCCCTAATCCTAACCTTAACCCTAGACCTAACCATAGCTCGAACCCTACCCATTACTCTAACCCTAAACTCAACCCTAATGAAAACACTAGACCTAAAGCAAAATGTACCCTAACCCTAAATATACACTAACCTTAGAACTAACAGTGAACCTAACCCTAACATTAAACCTATGCTAGCTCAAACGCTACCCCTAATCCTAACCCTAAAATGAACACTAACCTAAACCTAAACCTATCTTTAACCTGACATCTAAACCTATTACCCTAACCCTAATGATAACCGTAGCCCTAACCATTACACTAACTATGACTATAACCCTAGACCAAACCATAAATTAATTTTAGCCATAGCAAAAATCCTAGCTCAAACCCTAAACCGTAACCTAAACCTAATCCTAAGTCTAATTCTCGCCTTAACCCTGACCCTAACTCTAATTCTAGCCCTAATCCTAACAATTATCCTAGTCCTAACCCTAGGTCAAACCCTATAAATTACCTTAACAATAACCCTAACCCTAATGCTAACCCTAGGTCTAATCCTAAACCTATCACAAACCCTAACCATATCTATTACCTTAAACCTAACCTAACCCTAAATCTAATACTATCCATTACCCTAACTCCAATTCTAAACTTAATGCTAATTTGAGCCTTAACACTAAACCTTAACCTAACCCAAACCCAAAGCCTGACACTGACCCTAATAATTCCCCAGCTCTTGATCTGATTCTTTCCCTAAATGTAACACTTTAATTTGACCTAGCCATAAATCTAACCCTAAAAATATCACTAAGTATAAACCTAGACCTGACATTAGTACTAGCCTTAATTCTTGCCCTAAACCTAACACAAATCCTAGCCCTAATTCTAGCCTTAAATCTCGCCTTAATCCTAAACCTAACCATAATCTAGCCCTAACCCTAAAGCTAATCATAAAACTAGCCCTAACCCTAACCAGAACACTAAAACAAAACCGAACAACATGCATAACACTAATCTTAACTTAAACCAAACCCTAGCACTACACCCAGACCTAACCCTAGTCCTAATTCGAGTCCAAATTCTAACCTTAAAAATAACCCTGAATCTGACTTATATCCTAACACTCATCCTAGCTCTAAACACCACCCTAAGCGTAACCCTACCACAATCCTATTCCTTCACCTAACCCTAAACCTAGCCCTAAGCCTAAATCAAAATCTAAACTTTATGCTAAATGTAACCCTAAACTAACCCAAAATCTAGTTCTAACACTAATTCTAACCCTAACTTTAAAACTAATCCTGATCCTGACTCATATCCTAACAATCACCCTAGCTCTAAACATAATGCTAACCTTAAACTGAACCCTAACAGTAAATCTAGACCTAATTCGAATCCTAACTCAAACCCTAAAACTAACCCTAACCCTAGCCCTGACTCCTATCCTAAAAATAACTCTAGCTATAATCATCTAGCTATAAATATCACCCTAACCTTAAATCTAACACTAACACTAGAACTACCCCTAACCCTAACCATAAAGCTAATCCTAATTGTAACCCTGGTTCTTATATTACCTGTTGCTCTAACCCTAGCCCTAACACTAACACAAAAACTAGCCCTAATCTGAGCCCTACACCTAGCTTTAACACTAACCGTAACCCTAACCCTACCCCCAACTCTAGCTCTAAACCTATCACTAACCCTAAGAAAAACCCTAACCCGAATGGTAAAAATAGACCTATCCCTAATCCCCAGGCTAATCAAAACTCTCACCACATTAATAGTCCTAACCCTAGCCCTCATTCTACCTGTAACCCTATTCCAAACCTTAACCCTAACCCTGACCCTTATTCTGACCATAACACTAACCTAGGTCTAAACCTGACCCTAACGCTAGACCAAATCATAACACTAGCCCTAGCAGTAACCTTATACTAAACCAGACTCTATCACTAGCCATAGACCTAAACCTAATCCTAAATCTTGCCTTAACTCTAGCTCTTCACCTAAACAAAATACTAGACTTTAAAAATCACACTTAACTTAACACAAAGACTAACCCTACCCCTAGACATAAACCTAGTCCCAATTCTGGTTTTAATCTTAACTCTAACTCTAACCTGAACACTGACCTTGCCTTTAAAAATAAACCTATCTCTAAACCTGACCCTAACCGAAAACCTAAACCTAACATTAGACATAGCCGTAACCCTAACCCTACAACTAGCCCTAATCATAATCCTAGCTCTTACATTACAAAAGCCTTAACTCTACGCTTTAATGTGACACAAAACCTAGAGAATTCTAGACCTAAAAATAGCACTAAGCATAACCCCAACCCTAACCCTAGCCCAAACCCTAACCCTAAACTTAACCCTAGCCTTAGTCTTAAACCTTACTCAAAGCCTAACCCTTACCATAAATATAAACTTATACCTATACCTTACTCTAAACCCTAACCCTAGCCATAACCCTAACCTTAACCTTATCCCTAAACCTAGCTCTAAAACTACACCTTACCCAACATACACCTACCTGACCTAACTGTATTGATCACCCTAGCCTTATCCCTAACCATAACCCTAACCCTAACCAGAAAACTAACAATAGACGTAACCCTAAAACTAACACTCGCCATAGCCCTAACCGTAGCTCAGAACCTAACCCTTACCATAAACCTAAACTAAATGTAGTCTTAACATTAACCCTAAAACTAAATCTAACCCTAAACCTAAACCTATATCTAACCATATCCATTACCCTAACCTTTACCCTAACCCTAATGATAACCCTAGCCCTAACCTTAACCCTAACCCTAAACCTACCATAATCCTGTCCCTAGACCTAAGGCTAAACATAATCCTCGACCTAGCCATATCACTAACACTAGCTCAAATCCTAGGCCTTACCATAAACCTAACCCTAGCCCAAACCCTAACCCTAATCCTAGCCCTAATCCTAAACATAACCTTAGCACAAATCCTAGCTCTAATTCTATCCATTACCCTAACCCTAACCCTAAACCTAAGGCTAAACCTGGCACTAACCCTAACCCTAACCCTAACTCTATCCCTAGCCCTGATTCTAACCTGAAGCCTCAACTTATCCCTAACACTTACCTCAATCCCTGACCCTTACCCTTAATCCAACCATAAGAAAATGATAAGCCTAACCCTAACCCTAGCCCTAGTTCTAAAATTAAACTAGACTTAACCTTAACTCCAACCCCACCTATTACCCTAATCCTAACCATAAACGTCATGATAACCCTATTCCTAACCCTAAACCTACTCTAACCCTAACTGTAAAGCTAACCCTAGACCCAACCATAAACCTAACCATTGCCATAGTCTGAACCCTAGCTCAAACTCTAACAATTATGCTAAACTTAACAGTAACCCTAGCCCTCATACTAAACCTAAACCTAACCCTAATCTGACATCTAAAACTGTCCATTACCTTCACCCTAATGATAACCCCAATCCTAACCCTAGACCTAATCCTAAACCTAACCCTATCCTTAGCACTAACCCTAGCTCAAACCCTAACCCACACCCTAAACCTAACACTAGCCTTAAACCTAACCATAACCCTAACCCTAGCCCTAACCCTAACCCTAACCCTAGCCCTAACCCTAACTCTAACCATATCCATTACCCTAATGAAAACCATAAACCTAATGCTAACCCTAGGCCTAAACCTAACCCTACCCATTACCCTAAACCTAACCTGAGTCCTAAACCTAACCTGAGGCCTAAACCTAATCTTATCCATTACCGTAGCCCTAACTCAAACTTAATACTTATTTGAGCAATAACCCTAAACCTCAACCCAACTCAAACAAAAAAACCAACTCTGTCTATTACAATACCCCTAGCTCTCAACTTGAACCTCACCCTAAACCTAACTCTGACACTAGACCTAGCCATAAATCGTATCTGAAAATTATCCATAACTATAACCCTAGACCTGATATTAGCGCTGGCCCTAATTCTTGTCATAACCCTAACACAAATGCTAGCCTTCATCCTAGCCCTAAACCTAGCCTTGATCCTGACCCAAACCCTAACTCTAGCCGTATCCCTAATTTTACCCTCGCTGTAGTTCTTAACCTTGCTATAACCCCATCACTTCCCCCAAATCTAACCCTAACTCTAACCCTAGACTTATCACTTACACTAATGTTAGAACTGATTCTAGCCCTAATTTAGCCCTAAACCTACCATTAGAACTAAGACTAACTCTAAATCTCACCCTAGCCCTATTTCTAGATCTAACCCTATCCCTTACCATAACCCTAACACTTGCCCTAACGTTAGCCCTAACACTAGTTCTAGCCCTAATCATAGAACTAACCATAACTCTGAGTCCAACCATAACCCTAAGCCTAAACCTCACACTAACACTAGCCCTAACACTAACACTAATTATAAAACCAGCTCTAATCTAGTTCAAGCCCTAAAACAAAACTGAGCCATAGGCCTAAACCTAACCCTTAACCTAAACCAAACCTAACACTACACCCAGCCCTAATTCCAGTCCTAACCCAACCCTAAAACTAACCTTGAGGCTGACTCTGACCTTACACTAACCCTAGCTCTAACATCACCCTGAAAGTATACCTAACCCTAAAACTGGAACTAGCCCTAACCATGGCCCTAAAAGTAGCCCTAATCATAACTCTAGTTCTTACATTAGCCATAGCCCTAATCCTAGCCCTAACCTAACACAAAACCTAGCCCTAAACTGAGCCCTACATCTTATTGTAACTGAAACACTAAATCTAGCCCTAACCATGATCCTAAAACTAAACCTAACCCTAAAACTGGCCCCAACCCTAAACCTAACCCTAGATTTAATCCTAACCATAATCCTAGCCCTAACTCTAGCTCTAACCTTATCCATTACCCTAAATATAACCCTAACCCTAATTCTAACCCTAGCCTTAAACTTATCCCTAATCCTAAACCTAGACCTGAAACTAACCCTAACCTTCGCCCTAGCCATAACCATAGCTCAAACCCTAACACTTACCCTAAATCTAAACCTAATACTAACTCTAGGCCTAACCCTAACCCTAACCTTAGCCCTAATCCTAACCATAACCCTAGACCTAAACCTTTACATTACCCTAAACATAAGCCTAAACCAAACATAGCTTTAAACATAGCTCTAACCCCACCCATTACCCTAACCCTAACTATAAATGTCATGATAACACTACTGCTATCCCTAATCCTATTCTAACCCTAACTGTAAACTTAATCCTATTCTAACCCTAACTGTAAACTTAATCCTAGTCCTAACCCTAAACCTACTCTAAGCCTAACTGTAAACCTAACCCTAGAGCTAACCATAAACCTAACCCTTGCCATAGTCCTAATCCTAGCTCAAACCCTAAGAGTTACGGTAAAACTAACACTAAACCTAGTACTAAACCTAAATCTTACCCTATCCATTTAGGCCTAACCCCAAACTGATCACTAACACTAACCCTATCCATTACCTAAACCTAACCTGAACACTAAACCTAATCCTATCAATTACGCTAACACTAACCCTAACTCTAATGCTAATTCAAGCCCTAAAACTAAACCAAAACCTAACCCAAACTCTGAACAAGACACTGACTCTAATTATACACCTAGCTCTAAACCTGTCCCTTACCCTAAACATAACCCTTAAAATAGACCAAACCATAAAACTAACCCTAACAGTATCCCTAACCGTAACCCTAGACCTCACATTACCACTCTACCTAATTCTTGCCTTAAAACTAACACAAGACTGAGTGCTCATCCTAACCCTAAAATTAGCCTTAATCCTAACCCGAAACATATCCCTAGGCCAAACCCTAATTTCAACCCTTGCCCTAGTTCTGAACCTAGGTATAACCACATCCCTTCCCCTAACCCTAACCCTAACCCTAACACTGTCACTAACAATAACCTTAACCTTAACCTTAGTGCTAATCCTAACAGTAACCATAGCTCTAATCCTAGCCATAATTTATTGCTAACTGTAACCCTAACTCTAACCCTAGCCTTAAGACTAACCGCAACTCTAGCCTTAGACTCATTTCTAGTACCAACCTTATCTATTGCCTAACCCTAACACTAGCCCTAACCTTACTGCTAACCCTAGCGCTAGTCCTAAACCTGGAACTAAACTTAACTCTAAACCTAACCCTCACTCTAAACCTAAACCTCACCCTAACACTAGCCCTAACCCTAATTCTAATTTGAACTAGCCATAGCCCACAAACAAAACTGAGCTATAGCCCTACTACTAAACCTTAACATGAACAAAGTCCTAACGCTACACCTATTCTAACCCTATCCCTACAACTAATACTGAACCTGACTCTGACCCTAAAACTACTTCTAAACATCACCCTATCCCTAAACTTAACCCAAACACTGGACCTAGCCCTAATCCTCACCCTAAAACTATCCCTAACCATAAAGCTAGTTCTTACATTAGCCAAAGCCCTAACCCTAGCACAAAACGTAGCCCTAATCTGAGCCTCAACCCTAGATTTAACCCTAACCCTAACCCTAATCCTAACCCTAATACTAACCCAAAACCTAGCTCTAAACCTATTCCTTACACTAAGTCAAACTCTCACCCTTATGCTGCCCTCGCTCTAACCATAATCCTTAGCTTACCCCAAACCGTAACTCTATTAGTAGTCCTAAACCTAGCCCTCATTCCATCATTAACCCTAACCTGAAGCCTAAGCCTAACCCTTAACCTTATACTGACCCTAACACTATCCCTAGGTCAAAGCCTGACCTTAACACTAAACCGAACCCTAACACTAGCCCTACCAGTAAACCTATACCTAAACTTAACCATAACACTAGCACTAGACCTAAACTTAATTCTAAATATAGCCATAACTCTAGCCCTAGTCCTAAACAAAAACCTAGCTGTAGCACTAAAATAACCATTAACATAACACAAAGACTAACTGTATCCCTAGACTTAACCCTAGTTCTAATTCTGGCCCTAACAATAAACCCAATGCTAACCCGAACACTGACACTTACTCTAACATAAACCCTATCTCTAAACCTGACCCTAACCAAAAACTTAAACCTAACACTAGACATATCTATAACCCTAACCCAAAAAACTCGCCATAACCATAACCCTAGCTCTTACATTGCCCATAGCCCTAACACTAGCCATAAACCTCACACAAAACCTAGCCTTAATACAAGCCCTAAAACTAGACCTAAGCATAACCCTAATCCTAATACTAGCCCAAACCCTAAACATAATGATTGCCCTATCCCTAACCCTGGCTCAAAATCTAACCCTTACCCTAAACATCACCCTAGCTCTAACCCTAAACCTAACCCTATCCTTAATCCTAAGTGTAACCATAGCCCAAATCCTAGCTCTAACTTTATTCATTACCTTAAACATAACCCTAACCCTAATGGTAAACCTAGCCCTAACACTAACCATAACTCTGACAATAACCCTAACCGTATCCATGATTCTAATCCTAACCCTTGCCCTAGCCCTAACCCTAGCTCAAACCCTAACACTTACCCTAAACCTAACCCTAACACTAACCCTAGGAGTAACTCAAACCCTAGCTTTAATTCTAACCTTATCCTAAGCCCTAACACTAGCACTAAACCTATCCATTACTCTAAACAAAAGCCTAAACCAAATGCTAACCCTAGGCCTAACCCTAACTCTATCCCTAACACTAACCCTGTACATTACTCTAAATCTAACCTGAACTCTAAACCTAACTCTATCCATTACTCTAACACTAACCCTAACCCTAATGCTAATTTGAGCCCTATACTTAAACTGGTGAAGGCAATCTCCCACTCACTCTCTTGACAGGGTCACAGTGAGAAAAAGTGTTGGCAAAGCCGCTCTCCCACTGTCTTGACAGGGTCACAGTGAGGATGAATGCTGGCAAAGCCACACTGGTTGTTGGGAAACCAAAACCATGAGACTCTTTTTCATGTAATTGGGACTTTTCATTTTCATGCTTATGTTTCTGACAGGAGGCATGAGTATGTTAAATGCCAAACAAATTAAATTTCAGATGGCTAGAACATAACAGGTAGTTCATGCCTTGAAGGCTGTTCTACTATCCCTCAGCATATCAAGGACAAAGTTGAACACTGTTCTTCTATCTCAGTACATTATGGACAAACCTGATAATGGACAACAATCATCCTTTGAAAGGTCATGAGAATTTTAGGCACCTCATTGATTATACCAAATAGAACCCAACTCTTAGAAAACCTAATCAGTATGCTTATTTCACAAAGTTCACCACATGCAGTTTCATTTTTGATTAAGGAAAGTTATATTATACACTTAGAAAAGTTAAAACATATAAAGATATATTTTTCTCTTTTTATAAACCCTTTCTTACTTTACATAGGGATATATGATGAGCATGGTTAATATTGGTGGAAAGTGGATTGATGTTTAGAACTCACTTTCTATTGAGAAAGATTATAAAGATATGAGAACTAGTGCACCTTGACTGAGAAACAAAGAAACTCCTTGAAAAAGCAGCTCAACCAGTTTTATGAGAATAAATTTAGGAATTAATTAAAACAGCTTTATAAGACATAGTTTTAGAATAATGTTAGAAATATTATTTTATTTAGATTCTTAAGTTTAGAAATTCTTAAGTTTTTAGTTGTATAGGTTTCTGATATGTTTTAAGAATGATTCATAAACTTTAGGATATTTTAAATATAAGATTTAAAGGGACTTTTTTAGATGGGAATTTTAGATTAGAAATAAAGTACAAGTGTACTTTAGGTTAATGATTGGTTAGGAGACTTAGAGTCTGGTTATGTAGTTTGGCATTAGTTAATAAGAAAATAGAATATCTTGGGAAAAATAGTAAATCTTGGGAAAATCTGAAAAATGTAAATTAGTGACTTATTTTATTAATGATTTTGTACTTCTAATAATTATATAACTGAAGGAAATATCCTAGAAAAATGTAAATTAATGTTACATTTTTTGTACCCCCAATCATGGTTAAGGAAATGTCACGTCTTGGCAAAGTTTTAAATTATATAATCAATGACGTATTCTGAATCTATAATGATGAGAAAAATTGTAATAAAAGATGACCCAGAGAAAGCTGCATTAGCTCTCTCTCTGGAGATTGCTCGAACGGAACGACTCCTGTCTCATCTTTTCGCCGACGCCACTCATCCTTCAGGACTCCCTGGACGCTGCTAGGGCAGGACCCCGGGATTAAACCTTAACCCAAACCAAACCCTAACCCAGACCCTGACCCTAATAATAACCTAGCTCTATATCTAACCCCTACTCTAAACCTAACTCTTACACTAGACTTAGCCATAAACTTATCCCTAACAATATGCCTAACCATAACCCTAGACCTGACATTATCCCTAGCCCTATTCCTAGCCCTAAACCTAACACAGACCCTAGCCCTCATCCGAGCCCTAAACCTAGACTTAATCCTAACCTGAACCCTCACCCTAGCCC
This sequence comes from Marmota monax, assembly GCF_021218885.2. Taxonomy (NCBI): domain Eukaryota; kingdom Metazoa; phylum Chordata; class Mammalia; order Rodentia; family Sciuridae; genus Marmota; species Marmota monax. The sequence continues at coordinate 40,887 of NW_026692404.1, read as the reverse complement.
TATCCATAAATATAACCCTCGCCCTAGCACTAAACCTAGCTATATAACCCCACCCCTTCCCCTAAAAATAACCCTAACCCAGCCCTAAACATAGGCCTAACCCTAACAGTTTTCTTAGTGCTAATCCTAGCCCTATTTGAACCCTAACCTTAACCCTACCCCTAACCCTAGCCCTAAGACTAACTCTAACTCACACCCAGCCCTATTTCTATTTATAACCCTATTTATTACCGTAACCCTCACAATAGCTCTAACCCAAGCCTTAAGCCTAGCCATAGCCCTAACCGTATATCTAATCATAACTCTAAATCTAACCCTAAACTTAAGCCTAAACCTCATTCTACCAATAGATCTAACACTATTGGTAATCCAAAAACTAGCCCTAATCCAAGCCCTAGCCCTAAAACAAAACTGAACCATTGCTTTAACCCTAAACATAAACCTAAACCAAACCCTAACTCATAACTAGCCATACCCAAGCTCTAATTCAAGTCCTAGGCCTAAAACTAACCCGCACCCTGACTCATATGCAAACTCAAACCCAGATCTAAATATCACCCTAATCCAAAAACTAATGCTAGCACTAGACCTAGCCAGAAACCATAACCCTGAAACTAACCCTAATCGTAACCCTGGTTCTTACATTGGCCTTAGCCAAACCCTAGGCCTGACTCTAATACAAAAATAGCCCTAATCTGAGCTCTAACACTAGATTTAACCCTAACCTTAACCCTAAAACTAGCCCTAAACCTAACCCTAATCCTAGCTCTAAACTTAGCTCTAATTCTATCTGTTACCCTAAGCCAAACCCTATTCATAATGCTAACTCTAGTCCTAATCCTAATCCTTAGCCAAACCCAAACATAACCCTATTACTAGTCCTAACAATAGCCCTAATTCTAGATCTAACCCTGACCTAAAACCTCACCATAACCTTCACCCTTATTCTAACCCTAACATTAATTATAGGTCTAAACCTGACTCTAAACCAAAACCGAAACCGGAAACAAGCCCTACCAGTAAACTTATACCTAAACCTAACCCTAACACTAGCCCTAGACCTAAACCTAATCCTAAATCCAGCTATTACTCTAGCCCTTGACCTAAACAAAAACTTACTGCTAGCCCTAACAATAACCCATAACCTAAACCAAACATTAACCCTACCACTAGACCTAACCCTAGTCCTATTCTGGTTTCACCCTAACCCTAACTTTAACCTGAATATTGGCCATGACACTAATATTAAAACTAGCTCTAAACCTGACCCTAACCCAAAACCTAAACCTAACACTAGACCTAGCCATAACAATAACCCTAAAACTAGCTGTAATCGGAAGCCTAGATCTTACATTACACGTATCACTAACCCTAGGCCTAAACCTAACACAAACCTTGAATAACCCTAACTCTAATCGAGGCCCAAACCTACACTAAGCATAACCCTCACCCTAACCCTAACCCTAGTCCAAACCCTAACCCTAACCCTCACCTTATTACTAACCCTACCTGAAAGCCTAACACTTAGCCTAAACATAACCCTAACCGTAGCCCTAATCATAGCTTTAACACTAGACATAACACAAGCTCTACCCATAGCCATTACCCTAACTCTAACACTAACCCTAATGATAACCCTATCCCTAACCCTAAACGAAACCCTAACCCAAACCATAAACCTAACCCTAGACCTAACCCTAAACCTTGCCATAGCCTTAACCCTAACTCAAACTCTAACTCTTACCCTAAAACCAACAGTAAACCTTGCCCTAAAACTAAACTTAAACCTAAACCTAACCTTAACCATAAAGCTAACCTTACATATAACCCAATGTATTACCCTAAACCTAATCCTAAACCTAATGAAAACCCTAGCCCTAACCCTAGACCTAACCCTGACCATAACACTAAACCTGACCATCATTCTAGACCCAACCCTACATCAAAACCTAACCTTTACCCTAAATCTAACCCTAACCCTACAATAAGCTAGGGTTAGTAGCCCTAACCCAAAACCTAACCTAACTCTAGCCCTAATCCTAACCTAACCCTAATCATAACCATAGCTCTAACCCTATATATTAACCTTATGATAACCCTAATCATAATGCTAACCCTAGGAATAACCCTAATCCTTTTGCTAACCCTAAAGCTCTCCATTGCCTTAAACCTACCCTGAAACCTAAACCTAACCCAATCAATTACCTTAACCCTAACTCTAATCCTAATGGTCATTTGAGCCCTATCACTGAACCTTAACCTAAAACAAACCCTAACACTGATCCTGACCCTAAAAATACACCTAGCTCTAAACCTGACCATTACCCTAAGCCTAAAACTTACACTAGACCTTGACACAAAACTAACCCTAAATCTAACCCAAACTGGAACACTAGACCTGATATTATCCCTAGCCCTAATTCTAGACCTAACCCTACAAAAAACCCTAGCCCTCATCCTAGCCCTAAACTTAGCCGTAATTATAACCCTAACCCTAACCCTAGCCCTAACCCTAATTCTAATCCTCACTCTACCTATAAACCTAGCTGTAACACCATACCTTACCCAAAAATTAACTACAATCCTAGCCCTAACACTAGGCCTAAGCTGAACACTAACCCTAGCCCTAACTTAGCCCTGTTCCTAAAACTAACCAAAACCCTAGGCCTAAGACTAACTCTAACTCTCACCCTAGCCCTAGCCCTAGTTCTAACCCTATCTGTTACCGTAACCATAACCCTAGCTCTAACACTTGCCCAATAGTTAGACCTAGCCCTAATCCTAGATCTAATGCTAAATCCAAATCTAAACCTAACCCAAAGCCTAAGCCTAACACTAACACTAGCCCTAAACCTAATGCTAATATTATAACTAGACCAAACCCTAAACCTAGTACTAAAAAAACTGAGCAATATCCTTAACCCTAAATCTTAACTTAAACCAAACCCTAACACTACACCTAGACATAACCCTAGCCCTAATTCGAGTCCTAACCCTAACCTTAAAACTTACCCTGAACCTGAATCCTATCCTAACACTGACCCTACCTCTAAAGGACCCCTAAACTTAAACCAAATGCTAACAGTAACCCTAGCCCTAATTCATGTCATAAGCCTAACCTTAAATCTAACCCTGACCCTTACTTATATCCTAACAGTCACCCTAACTGTAAACACAGCCCTCACCTTAATCCAAACACTAACAGTGCTTATTTCAGTCCTAATACTAACCCTAAAACTAACCCCGGTGCTGACTCATATCCTAACAATAACCCTAGCTCTAAATGTAACCCTAACCTTAAACCTAAACCTAACACTTGACCTACCCCTAATCCTAACCCTAAAACTAACCCTAATTGTAACCCTGGCTCTTAAATTAGCCAATTCCCAAATCTAGCCCTAACCCTAACACAAAAACTAGCCCTAATCCGAGCTCTAAACATATATTTAAGCCTAACCCTAACCCTAACTCTAGCATTAACCCTAGCTCTAAGGCTATCCCTTAACCTAAGAAAAACCCTAACCCTAATGGTAACCCTAGACCTATCTCTAATTCTTAGGCTAACCAAAACCCTAGCACTATTAAGAGTCCTAACCCTAGCCCTCATTCTAGCTCTAATCCTATTGCAAACCCTAACTCTAACCCTGACCCTTATTCTGACACTAATACTACCCTAGGTCTAAAAGTGACCCTAAACCTAGACAAAACCCTAACAATAGCCCTACACCTAAATCAAAAACTAAACCTAGCCTTCACTCTAGCCCTATATCTAAACATTAACCTACTATAGCCCTAACAATAATCCTTAACCTAACTGAAAAACTAACCCTACACATAGACATAAATCTATTCCTAATTCTGGCTGTAACCCTAACACTAACTCTAACCCAAACACTGACCTTGCCTTTTTAAACCTATCTCTAAATCTGACCCTACCCAAAAATCTAAACCTAATACAAAACCTAGAGCTAATCCTAGGCCTAAATCAAGCCTTAAGCATAACCCTAACACTAACCCTAGCCCTAATCCTAACGTAACCCTCGCCTTAGTCCTAATCTTAGTTCAAAGGCTAACCATTACTGTAAACATAAACCTAAACCTATCCTTCAATCTAACCCTAACCTTAGCCCTAATCCTAACCTTAAATCTAGTCCTAAATGAGGCTCTAAACCTACCTATTACTCTAAACCTAATCCTAAGCTTATTGATAATCCTAGGCTTAATGCTAAACCTAAACCTAAATGGAGAACTAAACCTATACCTGACCTTAAACCTCACACTTGCCATAGAACTAACCCTAGCTCAAACCCTAACCCTTACTATAAACTTAAACATAACCATAGCCCTAAATCTAAGCCTAAACCACAATCTAATGTTAAACATAGCCCTAAATCTATATCTAATTGTAAACATTACCCTAACCCTAACACTGTCCCCAATGATGTCCCTAGCCCTAATCCTAACCCTAACACTATGAGTACTATGATCTTATCCCTAGAAGTAATCCTAAACCTAACCCTCACCCTAGCCCTAATCCTAGCTTAAAACCTAACCCTTACACTAAACATAAACCTAAGCCTAACCCTAGCTTTAACCCTAACCTTAACCCTAATTAAAGACCTATCCCTAGCCCTAAACTTAGCTCTAATCCTATCCATTATACTAACCATAACCCTTATCCTAATGCAAACCTTAGACCTAACCTTAACCCTTTTGCTAAACCTAACCCTATCAAGTACCCTAAACCTAATATAAACTCTAAACCAAACACTAACAATACCCTACCCCACACCCTAGTGCTAATTCAAGCCCTAACCCTAAACCCTAACTTCAACCAAACTCTAACACTGACCCTGACCTAAATATCTCCTAGCTCTAAAGGTGACTTTTACAGTAAACCTAACCCTTACACTAGACCTAGCCATAACACTAATCCTAAAACTATCCCCAACTGTAAGCTTAGACCTGACATTAGCCATAGCCCTAATTCTAGCCCTAAACATAACACAAACCCCAGCCCTTATCATAGCCCTAATCCTAGTCTTAATCCTAACTACAAACTTAACATTAGGCCTAACCCAATAACTAACCCTAGCCCTAATCTTAGCCCTAATTTAGTCCTATTTCTAACCCTAGCCCTAAGCCTAGCCCTACGACTAAATCTAACGCTCACCCTAGCCCCATCCCTAGTTCTAACCCTATACCTTACTGGAACCCTGAACCTAGCCCTAAACCCAGCACTAACCCTAGGCCTATTATTAGCACTAGCCCTAACCTAGATCTAATTTTAACTCTAAATCAAACCCTAACCCTAAACCTAACCCTAACCATAACTCTAAATCTAACTTTAACACTAGCCCTAAAACAAAACCAAGCCATAGCTCTAACTCTAACCCTTAACCTAAACCAACCCTTAACCCTAACCCTAACCTTAGCTCTAATTCTAGTTTTAAGCTGAAAACTAGAACAAATACTGACCCTGACTCTGATAATAATACTAACCCTAGTCTAAACATCACCCTAATCCTAAACATAGCCCTAATCAAAATCATAACCCTAGCCCTAAACCTCTCTCTAACACTATCCATTGCCATAACCATAACTCTATGCCTAAACCTAACCCTATCCCTAACCCTAAACCTATGCATTATTCTAAACCATACCTAAAGTCTAAACCTCATCCTATCATTACACTAACACTAACCATAACGCTAATCCAAGACCTAACTTTAACCTTAAACTATCCCAAACTTCTAACCCAGACCTTGACCCTAATAATAACCCTGGCCCTAAACCTGACTCTAATCCTAAACCTTACATTACATGTAGCCATAAACCTAACGCTAAAACTATCTTTAACCATAACACTAGATCTGATATTAGCCCTAGACCTAATCCTACCCTAACACTAAAATAAACCATAGCCCTCATTCTAGCCCCAAACGTAGCCTTAAACATTACCCTAACCCTAAACATAGCCCTAACTCTAATTCTAACATCCAACTTATCTCTAAACCTAGCTATAATGCCATTCCTTACCCTAAACTTAACCCTAACCCTAACCCTAACTCTAGGCCTAAGGTGAACACTAACCCTAGCCCTAATCCTAGCCCTAATTTAACCCTATCCCTAAACCTAACCCTAAACCTAGCCCTAAGACTAAATCTAACCCTCACACTAGCCCTATCCCTACTTCTAAACCTATGCATTACTGTAATCCTAAACCTAGCCCTAACCCTAGACCAAAATAAGCCATAACCATTGTCAAATCCTTACTCCTAGTCCTAACCATAGGTCTAACCCTAACTCTAAATCTAACCCTAAACCTAAGCCTAAGCCTAACATTAACACTAGCCCTAGCCCTAATGCTAATCATAAAACTAGCCCTAAAACTAACCTTGCAGTAAAACAAAACCGAGCAATAGCCCTAATCCTAAACCTTAACTTAAACCAAAGCTTAACACTACACCTAGTCCTAACCCTAGCCCTAATTGGAGTCCTAATCTTAACCTTAATACTAACCCTAACTCTGACTCATATCCTAACACTCACCCTAGCTCTAAACACCACCCTAACTTTAAACAAAACCCTTATAATAACACTAGCCTTAATTCGAGTCCTAACCCTAAACCTAAAACTAAACCTGACCCTGACTATTAACACTAACACTAGCTCTTCATTTCACCCTAACCTTAAACCTAATCCTAACACTAGAGGTTTAACCCCTAACCATAACCCTAAAACTAACCCTAAAAGCCATAGTTCTTACATTAGCCATTGCTGTAACCCTAGCCATTACCCTAACACAAAAACTAGCCCTAATCTGAGCCCTAAACCTAGCTTTAACCCTAACCCTAGCCCTAACCCTAGCTCTAACCTGATCCCTTACCCTATGCCAAATGCCAAAACTAATAGTAATCATAATCCTAATTCTATTCCTTAACCTAACCCAAATCCTAACCCTATTAGTAGTCCTAAACCTAGTTCTCATTCTAGCTCTAACCATAACCCAAACCCTAACCCTAACCCTAACCCTTATTCTGACACTAACACTAATCATAGGTCTAAACCTGAACCTCACCCTAAACCTCACCCTAAAACTACCCCTACTGGTAACATTATACCTAAACCTAACCCTAATACTAGCCCTAGACCTAAACCTAATCCTTATCTATCCATTACTCTAGCCCTAGACCTAAAGAAAAACCTAGCCCTAGCCCTAATAATAACACTTAGCCTAAAGCCAAAAACTAATGCTTCCCCTAGTCTTAACCCTAGTCCTAATTCTGGCTTTCACATTAACCATAACCCTAAACTGAACACTGACCCCGACACTAACATTAACCCTAGCTCTAAATATCATCCTAAACCTAAATCTAACCTTAAACTATACTTAGCTCTAACATTAACCCTAAAACTAACCCTAATTATACCAAAGTTCTTACATTTGCCATATCCCTAACCTATTGCAAAACCTAGCCCTAACTCAACCAATACCCTAGCTTTAACCCTAAAACTAACCATAACCCTAACCTTAGTCCTAACCCTAAACCTAGGCCTAACACTAGACGTAATCATAAGCATAACACTAGCCCTATCACTAGCTCTAACCCTATCCATTACCTTAATGAAAACACTAACGCTTCTGCTAAGCCTAGGCCGAACCCTAATCCTATCCTTAACCCTAACCCTATCCTTTACTCTACACCTAACCTGAACTCTAAACATAAAACTATCATTAACTTATCCCTAATCGTAATGATAACTCGAGCCTTAACCATAAACCTTAATCTAATAAAAGCCCTAACCCTGACTCTGACCCTAATACTACCTATAGCCCTAAACCTGAACCTAACATGAAACCTGATCCTTAAAATAGACCTAGCTATAAACCTAACACTAAACTCTCCCTAACTGTAACCCTAGACCTGACATTAGCCCTAGCTCTAATCCCATTCCTAATCCTAACACAAACCTTAGCCCACATTCTAGCCATAAATATCACCTTAATCATAAACCTATCCCTAAACATAACACTAAATCTAATCCTCACCCTAGTCCTAAAAGTAGCTATAATCCCACACTTTACCCTAAACATAACCCTAACCCTAACACTAACCCTAGCCCTAAACCTAGGCCTTATGCTAACACTAACCCTAGTCCCAATTTCAGCCCTAATTTAGCTCTATCCCTAACCCAAACCTAACCCTAGCCCTAAGACTAACTCAAACTCTCACCCTAGCCTTATACATAGTTCTAACCCTATCCCTTACCATCTCCCTATACCTAACCCTAAACTTACACCTAATCCTAGCCCTATCCTTACCCCTAGCTCCAAGCTAGATCTAAACCTAACTCTAAATCTAACCCTAAACCTAAGCCTAAACCTCACACTAACACTAGCCCTAATCCTAAAACTAGCCCTAACTCTACCCCTAGCCCTAAAATAAAACCGAATCATAACCCTAACCCTACACCTAGCCTTATTCCTATCTCTAATTCTAGTCCTAACCCTAACCTTCAAACTAATCTGGACTCTGACTCTGACCCTAACATTAAACCTAGCTCTAAACATCATTGTAACCATAAATTTAACCTAACACTAGATATAGCCCTATCCCTGACCCTATCACTAGCTCTAATCATAACACTATTTTGTACATTAGCCATAGCCTTAAGCCTAGCCCTAACCTAAACCAAAACCTAGCCTTAATCCTAGTCCTAAACCTAGTTTTTTAATATTTATTTTTTTTTTAGTTTTTGGTGGACACAACATCATTATTTTATTGGTATATGGTGCTGAGGATCACACCCAGCTCCCTGTGCATGCCAGGCAAACATGTTACTTCTTGAGCCACATCCCTAACCTATTGCAAAACCTAGCCCTAACTCAAGCAATACCCTAGCTTTAACCCTAAAACTAACCATAACCCTAACCTTAGTACTAACCCTAAACCTAGGCCTAACACTAGACGTAATCCTAAGCATAACACTAGCCCTATCACTAGCTCTAATCCTATCCATTACCTTAATGAAAACACTAACGCTTCTGCTAAACCGAGCTTTAACCCTAAACATAAATCTAACCCTAAACCCCCAAAAGCCCTAATCCTATACATAACCCTACCCCTAATCTTAGGTCTAACCCTATCCATTACCCTAATTATAACCCATTATGCTAAACCTAGGCCTAACCCTAACCCTATCCATTACACTAAACCACACCTGAACACTAACCCTAACACACACAAAATCCCTAATCCTATAACTAACCCTACCCCTAATCTTAGGTCTAACCCTATCCATTACCCTAATGACAACCCTTATGCTAACCCTAGGCCTAACCCTAACCCTAGTAAAAGGGTTTGCTCTCAGGAGCAGTTTTAATTTTCATGTTTCACTTCATTTTGCCCTTTAGGGGTGAATGGAAATGAAGCTGGACTCAAACAGGCTTTGTGCTAGCTGCTTGAAACTTCACACACTCAATCAGTTCTCAGTGCACATTCTCTCATTTTTTTCTTGTGTTAGAAGCCCAAAGCTGAATTAGAAAGAAAGAGCTTTATCTGTGAGCACTTTAGGAGCAAGCTTCATTATCTTTTCCTGGATTACTTTGATATTGTACAGGATTCATCCTTTTCCTAGTCTTAGTAGGGTCCCCAAGTTTGGGCCTTCAAGGTTTGACAGTTCACTGTCAGGAAAATTTGAATTTTTAGGTTTCACTTTATTATGGCCTATACATGTGAATGAAAATGGAGCTGGAAATCAAACAGAGTTAATACTAGCTGCTTGAAACTTCACACACTCAATCAGCTGTCTATGGGCACTCTCTGGTTGTTTCTTGTGAAAGTACCTTAAACTGAAGCATGAAAAAATAATTTATCCAAGAGCACACTAGGAGAAAACAGGGAAATATGCACATACTGAAATGCTTAATCCCTATTATTTCATCAGATTTCTTCGATACTGCACAGGATTCATCCGTTAGCTTGCCTTACTGGGCTACTTTATTTGGGCACTACTATGGTCAATGGTTCTCTAAACATCTTTGGTTAGATTTAGTATTAGTTTAGGGCTAGGGTCACAGCTAGTATTTTGTTAGATTTAGTATGGTTCAAATTTCTTTGATACTGGGCAGGATTCAACTTTTACCTAACCTTATTATATTCCCTAAGTTTTGGACTCTTGGGCCAAGTGTTTGCTCTCCTGAACAGTTTGTATTTTAAGTTTTTATTTCATTTTGACCTATGCGTATAAATGGAAATGGAGCTGGAAATCCAACAGGGTTGGTGCTAGCTACTTCAAACCTCACACACTTAATCAGTTTTCTATGGACATTCTCTGGGTTATTCCTTTTAAAATTAGCCCTAAGCTGAAGCATGCAAAGCAACTTTATGTGAGAGCACTTTAGGAGAAAACTGAGAAATATGCACGTAGGTGAATTATCTCCCCAATTATTTGGTCAGATTTCTTTGATATTGTGAAAGATTCACCTGTTATCCTACCCAACTTGGCTCCCCAAGTGTGGAACTTCTAGGATCAAAGGGACTCTAAACAGGTGAAGGTAAGTGTTAGGGTTAGTTTTAGGACTAGATTTAGATGTAGTGTTAAGGTAAGAGTTGTTTTTGTTTTCAAATATCTATGATACTGTGCAGGATTCATCTTTTTCCTATTTTACTATACTCCAAATGTTTGGGTCTCCTACATAAAGGGTTTGCTTTCAGTAACAGTTTCATTTTTCATGTTTCTCTTCTTTTTGCCCTATAGGCGTGAATGGAAATGAAGCTGGAAATCAAACAGGGTTTGGGCTAGCTGCTTGAAACTTTCACACACTCCATCAATTTTCAGTGAGCATAATCTGGTGTTTGCCATGGAAGTAGACCTAAGATGAAGTAGAAATAAACAGCTTTATCTCTGAGTGCTTTAGTAGCAAGCAGAATACCCATGTACTGAAAGAGCTTCAAATATTTTTGGTCGGATTAATTTGATACTGTACAGGATTCGTCCTTGACATAGCCTTAGTAGGCTCCCCAAGTTAGGGCCTTCAAGGTTCAATGGTTCACTGTCAGGAACAGTTTGAATTTTTAGGTTTCATTTCATAATGTCCTATAGGTGTGAATGGCAATGGAGATGGAAATCAAACAGGGTTGGTGATAGCTGCAGGAAACTTCACACACTCAATCTGCTCTCTGGTTGTTCTTTGTGAAAGTACCTTAAGCTGAAGCATGGAAAACAATTTATCCATGTGCACTTAAAGAAAAAAATAAACAGGAAAATATGAATGTACTGAAATACCTCGCCCAATTTTTCATCAGATTTCTTTGATACTGCACAAGATTCATCTGTTAAGTTGTGCCTCTAAGCTACCCAAGTTTGGTACTTCTATAATCATAGGTACTCTAAACAGGTTAGAATTAGGTTGGGGTTGGGTTCGATCTAGTGATAGAGTTAGAGTGAGTTTTGTTCAAATTCAATTGATACTTGGCATAATTCATCTTTTACCTAGCCTTACTATTTTCCCCAGGTTTGGGCCTTATCCCTTCAATGGTCTTCTTTCAGGAAGAGTTTGTATTTTAAGGTTTCCTTCATTTTGACCTATACTGGTAAATAGAAATGGAACTTGAAATAAAACAGGGTTGGTGCTTGTGCATAAAACTGCACACACTGAATTAGTTATTTGTGGGCAATCTCTGGTTTCTTCCTTGTGAAATTTCCCAAAGCTGAAGCATGCAAAAACATCTTTATCTGAATGTACTGTAGGAGAAAACAGGGAAATATACATGTACTGAACTACCTCCCCATATTATTTGGTCAGATTTCTTTGATACTGCACAAGACTTATCTGTTAGCTTGCTCAACTAGGCTCACTTAATTTGGGACTTCTATGATAAAAGGTTCTCTAAACAAATTAGGGTTAGTTTTATGGTTAGGGTAAGGGCTAGGTTTAAACCCAGTGTTAGGGTTACAGTCAGTTTTGTTCATGATCTTTAATACTGGGCAGGATTATCTTTAACCTAGTCTCACAATATTACCTGATTTGGGCCTTCTCAGTTCAATGATTCACTGTCAGGAACAGCTTGTATTTTAAGATTTCACTTTATTTTGAACAATATTGTTGAAGAGAAATGGAGCACAAAATCAAACAGGGTTTGTGCTAGCTGCTTGAAACTGCACACACTCTATCAGTTCTCTGTGGGCACTCTCTGATTTGTTCCTTATGAATGTTGCCCTCAGCTGAAGCATGCAAATCAACTTTATCCCAAGCACTTTTGTAGAAATCACGGAAGTATGCATGTACTGAAACACTTCCCCCTAATATTTGCTCAGATTTCTTTGATACTGTGCAGTATTCATTTGTTAGCTTTCCCCACTAGGCTCGCTTAGTTTGGGACTTCTATGATCTAGGTTCTCTAAAGAGGCTAGGGTGAGCTGAAGGGTTAGGATTAAGGATAGATCTAGTGTTAGGTTTACAGTGGTTTTGATCAAATTTCTTTGATACTAGGCAGGATTTATCTTTCACCTAGCCTTACTATGTCCCCCAGGTTTGTGCCTCCTAGGTTCATTGGTTTGCTGTCAGTATTTCAGTTTTTATTTTAAGGTTTCACTTCATTTTGATCTATATGGGTAAATGGAAATGGAGCTGGAATCAAACAGGGTTTTTGCTAGCTGCTTGTATTGTCACACTCTCAATCAGTTCTCTGTGAGGATGGTCTGGTTTTATCCTTGTGAAAGTATCCCAAAGATAAAGCATGCAAAAACAACACTATGCGAGAGCATTTTAGGAGACAACAGGAAAATATGCATGTACTGAACTACCTCCCCCAATCATTTCATCAGATTTCTTTGATACTGGGCCATTTCATCTGTTAGCTTGCCCCACTAAGCTCCTCAACTTTGAGACTTCTATGATCAAAGGTTTTTGAAACAGGTTAGGGTTAGTCTTATGGTTAGAGTTAGGTCTAGTGTTAGAGTTTGAGATTGTTTTTTTCAAATTTCTTTGATACTGGGCAACATACATTTTTACCTAGCCTTACTATGTTCCCCAGGTTATGGCCTTCTCTGTTCAATTCTTTGCTGACAGGAACAATTTGTATTTTATGGATTCACTTCATTTTGGCCTACATGGGTAAATGGAGATGGAGCTGGAAATGAAACAAGGTTCATGCTAACTGCTTGAAACTTCACACACTCAATCAGTTCTCTGTGGACACTCTCTGGTTTGTTCCTTGTAAAATTAGTAATAAGCTGAAGTATGCAATAGAAATTTATCTGAGAACACTTTAAGACAAAACATGGAAATATGCATGTACTGAAATAGCTCCCCCAAATATTTTGTCAGATTTCTTTGAAACTGCCCATGATTCATCTGTAAGCTATCCCCACTAGACTCCTCAATTTTGAAACTTCTATGATCAAAGTCTCTCTAAACACATTAGCTTTGGGGTTAGACTTAGTGTTAGGACTACATTTAGACCTGGTGTTAGGGTTAGAGTGTTTTTTTTTTTTTTATTTCTATGATACTGGGCAGGATTCACCTTTTTTCTTATTTTGACTATACTCCAAATGTTTGGGCTTCCTATGTAAAAGGATTTCTTCTCAGGAACAGTTTCAATTATCATGTCTCTCTTCTTTTTGCCCCATAGGGGTAAAAAGGAATGGAAATTAAGCTGGAAATCAAACAGGGTTTTTGCTAGCTGCTTGAAACTTCACACACTCAATCATTTCTCAGTGAGCATTCTCTGGTTAGTTTCCTGTGAAGTATCCCTAAGCTAAAGTAGAAAGAAACAGCTTTATCTCTGAGTGCTTTATGAGCAAGGAAAATACACATGAACTAAAAGAACTTTAATTTTTTTTTTGATCAGATTATTTTGATACAGTACAGGATTCATCTTTGACCAACCTTAGTAGGGTCCCCAAGTTGGGCTAGTGTTAGAGTTATGGTTAGGGCTAGGGTTAGGTTTAAGGTTAGAGATAGTGTTAGGGTTAACAGTGTCAGGAACAGTTTGAATGTTTAGTTTTCACTACATTATGGCCTATAGGTGTGAACGGAAATGGAGCTGGAAATCTAACAGTGTTGGTGCTAGCTGCATGAAACTTCACACATTCAATCACTTCACTGTGGGCATGCTCTGGTTTGTTCCTTGTGAAAGTACCTTAAGCTTAAGCATTAAAAATAAATTTATCCAAGAGCACTTTAGGAGAAAACAGGGGAAATAGGCATGTACTGAAACACCTTCCCCAATTATTGGTCAGATTTTTTTGATACTGGTCAGGATTCTTCTGTTTCCTTGCCCTACTAGGCACCCCAAGTATGGGACGTTTATGATCAATCTCTATGAACAGGAAAGGCTTAGTTTTAGGATTAGAGTTAGGGCTAGGTTTAAAAGGGTTAGAACTAATGTTTGGGTTAGAGTTAGTTTTGCTCAAACTTCTCTGATACTGGTCAGGATTCATCTTTTACCTATCATTACCATGTTTCCCAGGTTGGCCCTTCTCACTTAAAGGTTCACTGTCAGGAACAGTTTGTGTTTTAAGGTTTCACTTCATCTTGGCTTCTATGGGTTATGGTTAAGGTTAGGGTTATGGCTCGGATTTGTTTTAGAGCTAGGACTAGGGTTAGGGCTAGATTTTGAATTAGTGTTAGGGTTAAGGCTAGTGTTAGGATGAGGTTTAGGCTTATGTTTAGGGTTAGATTTAGAGTTAGGGTTAGATCCAGGGTTAGGGTTAGGGCTAGGATTAGTGTTACAGAAAAGGATAGGGTCAGAACTATGAAAATGGCTAGGACAAGAGTTAGATTTAGATTTAGGATTAGGCTTATGGTTAGTGTTACTGTTAAAGCTAAATTAGGGCTAGGATTAGGGCTAGGGTTGGTGTTAGGGTTAAGCCTAGGAATAGGGCTAGGTTTAGGATTAGAATTGGTTTAAGGATTAAGTTTATGGGAATGGGTGGGGTTATAGCTAGCGTTAGGGCTAGGGTGAGGGTTAGAATTAGGATTAGGGGAATGGTAAATGTTTAGATTAGGATTAAGGCTGGGTTTAGGGCTAGGGTTTCTGTTAGGTTTAGGGCTAGAACTAGGGCTAGAGCTATGTTTAGGGTAAGGGTCAGGTTTACAGTTATGGTATTATTATGGTTAAGGTCAGGGTTAGCATTTGGTTAAGTTCAAATTTTAGGGTTAGGGCTTGAATTAGTGTTAGGTTTAGGCTTAAGGTTAGGGTAATGGATAGGGTTAGGCTTAGGTTTCAGTTAAGGTTTACAGTAATGGATTGGTTAGGTTTAGCAATAGGGTCAAGGTTTGCATTTGGTTAGGATTATGCTTAGTATGATGGATAGATTTAGAGCTAGTGTTAGGGCTAGGTTATTGTTTGGATGAAGTCTAGGATTAGAGTTAGATATAGGGATAGGGCTAGGGTTTGGTTAACGATAAGTGTTAGGTTTAGGGCTAGGGTTATGGTTAGGTTAGGGTACATGTTGGTGTTTGAGCTAGGGTTAGGGCTAGGGCGAGGGATAGGTTTATGTTTAGGTCTAGGGATTTGTTTATGTTTAGGTTTTGGTTTAAGGTTCTGGTTATGGCTAGAGTTTTCATTACACTTAAAGTTAGTTTTAGGGTAATAGATAATGTTAGATTTAGGGTTAGGGTTAGGGTATAGATTAGGGCTAGTTTTAGGATTAGGTTTAGTGTAAGGCTTAATATTTTTGCTAGGGTTAGGTCTATGGTGAGGTTGGGTCTTAGGATATGTTTATGTTTAGGGTTATGCGTAGTGTTAAGGATAGGGTTATAATTAGGGTTAGGGTTCTGGTTAGGGTAATTGACAGGCTGAGGAATAAAGTTTGAGCTAGGATTAAGGTTAGAATAAGAGCTAGGGTTAGGGTTATGGTTTAGGATAGGGCTAGTGTAATGTTTACAGTAAGGGTTTGGCTTTGAACTAGGGTTAGGTCTAAGGCAATGGTTAGTGTTACGGTTAGTGTTAGGGCTAGGGTTAGGGTTAGGGTAATGCTTAGGGCTAAATTTAGGCCTAGGATTATGGCTAGGTTTTGTGTTAGGTTTAGGGCTACAGTTAGGACTATGGTTAGGGTTAGGGCTACAGTTAGGTTTAAGATTACGTTTAAAATAGGGTTAGGGCTAGGGTTATGTTTAGGGCTAGTATTTGTGTTAGGGTTATGGCTAGGTCTAGT
Source organism: Marmota monax (assembly GCF_021218885.2). NCBI lineage: Eukaryota > Metazoa > Chordata > Mammalia > Rodentia > Sciuridae > Marmota > Marmota monax. Next base: position 24,717 of record NW_026692404.1, on the reverse strand, counting down.
TTTAGGTTTAGGTTTTGGGTTAGGGTCAGATTTAGAGATATGTTAATGTTAGGGTAAGGGTCAGTGTTCCTGATAGGATTAGGGTTAGGTTTAGAGCCAGAATTAGGACTAGTGTTAGGTCTAGGGGTAGGGTAAGTGTTTAGTTTAGGTTAAGGGTTATTGTTAGGGCTAGAGCTAGGATTTGTTTGGGGTCTAGGGCTAGAATTATAGCTATATTTAGGATTAGTTTTGGGTCTAGATTTAGTGTTAGGGTTAGGTATAATTATAGTGTTACCTATAAGGCTAGTGTTAGGGTTTGGTTTAGGGTTAGGGTCCGGTTTATACCTAGGGTTACTGTTAGGAACAGAATAAGGATCAGGGTTAGGGTTAGAACTAGAATAAGGGCTAGGGTTAGGAGTAGTAATACTGTTAGTGTTTAAGTTAGGCTAAGGATTAGTGTTAGGATCAGGATTAGCATTTGGTTTAGGGTTTGGCTTAGGGTAAGGGATAGGGTTAGAGCTAGGGTTAGGGCTAGTGTTAGGTTTAGAGTTAGGGCTAGTGTTAGGGTTAAGATTAGGTTTTCCACTTGGGTTAGGACTAGTATTAGGGGTAGGATTTGTGTTAGGATTCGGGATAGGATTATGACAATGACTAATATATGAACTAGGGTTATGATTAGGGCTAGTTTTAGGGTTAGGGTTAATGCTAAGTCTGGTGTTAGGGTTAATTTAAGGTTAGGGTCATGTTTAGAGCTAGGATTAGTTTTAGGATCAGCGTCAGATTCAGGATTATTTTTTAGAGTTAGGGTTAGCACTAGGTGTAGGTTTATGGTTTGATTTAGATTAAGGGTTAGGGTTGGGGATATGGCTTGGTTTTGTTTTATGGCTAGGGCTAGGGGTAAGGAAAGTTTTAGAATTAGCATTATTGTTTGGGCTAGTGTTAGAGTTTGGATTAGGATTATGGTTATGGTTAAATTTAGAGTTAGGTTTAAATCCAGGGTTGGGCTAGGGCTAAGGTTACAACTAGGGAAAAGTTTAGGGCAAGAGTTAGAGTTAGTCTTAAGGCTAGGTTTAGGGTTAGGATAGGACTAATTTAATGTTAGTGCTAGGCTTAGTGTTAGTGTTAGGCCTAGGGTTAAGGCAAGGGTTATGGTTAGGTTTAAGATTATAGTTAGGTTTAGGGTTATAGTTAGGTTTAGAGTAAGGTATGGGATTATAGCTAGGTTTAGGGCCAGGGCGAGGGTTAGAATTAGGGTTAAACCTCGGGTTTTTTTTCGGGTTAGGAATAAGGCTAGGTTTAGCGCTAGTATTAGGACTAAGGCTAATTCAGGTCCAGCTTTACAGTTAAAGAGAGTTTTAGGATTAGGTTAGATGTAGTGTAAGGGTTAGGTTTAGGGTTAGGGTCAGGTTTATAGCTAAGGGTATTGTTTGTGTTAGGGTCATGATTAGTGCTTGGGATAGGTTAAGGTTGAAATTTAGGGATCCAATTAGCATAGGGTTAGGATTAGGGATATGGTAAATTTTAGGCCTAGGGTTATCATTAGGGTTAGGATTATGGTTAAGGTAATGGATAGGGTTAGAGCTAGGGTTAGAGCTAAGGTTATGGTTATTATTAGTGCTAGGTTTAGGGTTAAGGTTAGGGTTAGGGTTATAGCTAAGTTTAGGGCTCAGATTAGGCTAGGATTGGGTTAAGTTAGGGTTAGGGTTAGGTTTATGGCTAATGTAAGTACTAGAGTTACAATTAGGGCTAATTTTAGGTTTAGGGTTAGGGTTACAGTTAGGGATAGGTCTAGTGTTATGTTTAGGGTTATGTTTAGGGTGATGTTTAAAGTTAGGGTTAGTGTTAGCGTCAGAATCAGGGTTAGGGTTAGTTTTAGAGTTCTGCTTAAAACTCGAATTAGGGCTAGGGTTAGGGCTAGGTGTAGGGTTAGGTTTTGGTTTAGGTTAAAGCTTAAGGTTATGGCTATGGCTGGTTTTGTATTAGCGCTAGGGCTAGAGTTAGGGCTAGTTTTAGGAATAGCAGTAGGGTTATGGTTAGGGTTAGTTTTAGGTTTAGGCTTAGGCTTTGCAATAGGGTCAGATTTAGAGTTAAGGTTAGATCTAGGGTTAGGACTTGGGCTAAGGAACTGCCTAGGGTTAGGCCTAGGCTTAGGGCTAGGTTTAGACTTCCAGTAAGGAATAGGGTTAGAACTAGTTTTAGGGCTAGGGAGAGAGTTCAATTTAATTTTAGGGCTAGGGTTAGGATTAGGGTTAGGGTTAGGGATAGGGCTAAGTTAGGTCTAAGATTAGGGATAGGGTTGGTTTTAATTTAGGCCTAAGTTTAATGTTAGGGTTATGATTAAGGCTATTTTTAGGGCTAATATGCGCTAGGGATTGTGTTCAAATTAGGGCTAGGACTATATCTAGGGCTAATGTCAGGTCTAGGGTTATGGTTATGGATAGTTTTAGGGTTAGGTTTCAGCTAGGTCTAATTTAAGGATTAGTTTAGGGTAAGGGTTAGGTTAGAGCTAGGGGAATTATTATGGTCAGTGTCATGGTTAGGGTTTCTTTTAGGTTTGAGTTTAGGGTTAGGGCTCAAATTAGCATTGGGGTTATGGTTAGTGTAATGACAGAGTTAGATTTAGGGTATAGGTTAGGTTTTGGGTAACTGATTGTATTGGGGTTAGTGATAGGTTTAGGGTTAGGCCTAGGATTAACATTAATGAAAGGGTTATGTTTAGGTTAATGGATGCAGTTAGAGTTAAGGTTAGGCTATGGTTATGTTTAGTATTAGGTCTTGAGATAGGGTTAGGCCTAGAGTTAGCAATAGGGTATGGGTTATGATTAGGGTAATGGAAACAGTTAGAGCTAAGTTTATAGCTAGACTTATGGTTAGGATTAGGTCTTCAGTTAGTGTTATGGTATGGGTTAGAACTAGGATTACGGTTAGTATTATGTTTAGTGTAAGAGTTAAGTTCTGAGCTAAGATTAGGGTTAGAGCAAGGGTTAGGTTCGGGGTTATGTTTAGGGATAAAATTATGGTAGGATTAGGGTTATGGTGAGGGTTAGGAAAATGGTTATAATTAAGTTTAGTGTTAGGGTTAGGGTAATAAATACAGTTAGATGTAGGTTTAGGGTTATGGACAGGGTTAGATTTAAGTTTAGGATTAGGTCTATGGTTATGTTTAGGTTTATGCTAAAGGTTAGGGTTTGATTTATGGTTAGGATTATAGCGAGTATTAGTTTAGGGTTAGGTCTAGGGTTAGTTTTCTGTTTAGGGTTAGGATTATGGTTAGGGTTAAAGCTAGGGTTACAATTAGGGTTAGGGTTAGGGTAATGGGATTAGAGCTAGGATTAGGGGTAGGGTTACTGTTAGGATTAGGATTAGGTTTTGGGTTAGATTCAGGGATAGTTCTCGGTTTATGTTTATAGTAATGGTTAGGTTTTGAGCTAGGGTTAGGACTAATGTGAAGGTTAGGTTAAGGTTAGGACTAGGGTTATGGTTAGGGTTATGCTTAGGGCTAGTTTAAGGCCTAGGATTAGCTCTAGTGTTTGTGTTAGGTTTAGGCCTAGGGTTAAAGCTGTGGGTAATGTAAGAGCTAGGGTTATGATTAGTGCTAGTTTTAGGGTTAGGGTTATGTGAAGATCTAGTGTTAGGTTTAGATTTTCAGTTAGGGTCAGGTTTAGAAGTAGGTTTACTCTTAAAGGCAGAGTCAGTGTTTGGGTTAGAGTTAAGGTAGGGTTACAGCCAGAATTAGGAGTAGGATTAGGTCTATGGGCAGGTTTAGTGTTTGTGTTAGGATAAGGGTTAGGGCTCGGGTTAGGGTTAGGGTTAAAGTTAGGTTTAGGGCTCAGATTAGAGCTAGTTTTCTGTTAGAGTTAGGGCAAGGGTTAGGGCAATCACTAATGTAAGAACTAGGGTTACAGTTATGGTTAGTTTTAGGGTTAAGGTTAGAATAGTTCTAGTGTTAGGGTTAGGTTTAAGGTTAGGGTGATAATTAGAGCTAGGGTTAGTGTTAGGATATGAGTCAGGTTAAGGGTTAGTGTTAGGACTCAAATAAAAGCTAGGGTTACTGTTAGGTTTTGTTTCAAGGTTAGGATGGTGTTTAGAGCTATGTGAGTTTAAGATATGAGTCAGGTTCAGGATTACTTTTAAGGTTACTGTTAGAACTGGAATTAAGGCTAGGGTTAAGTCTAGGTGTAGTGTTAATCTTTGGTTTAAGTTAAGGTTTAGGGTTAGGGCTATTGTTTGGTTTTGTTTTACTGCTAGGGCTAGGGTTAGGGCTATTTTTATAATTATCATTAGGGTTAGGGTTAGTGTTAGGCTTAGACTTAGGGTTAAGTTTAGATTTAGAGTTAGGGTTAGATCTAGGTTTAGGGCTAGGACTAAGGATAGGGCTAGGGTTAGGGCTAGGGTTGTTGGGTTAGGGTTAGAGTAATGGATATGACTAGATGTAGTGTTATGGGTAGTGTTAGATTGAGGTTTAAGTTTAGGTTTAGGGCTATGGTTATGTTTAGGTTTATGGAAAGGGTTAGGGTTTGAACTAGATATAGGTCCATGTCCAGTGTGAAGTTTGGGGTTATGTTGAGAGCCACAGCCAAAGGGGCCCCAGCAAACTTCCAGCTCATTCACTCACCATGGCCCCAGCAAACTTCCAGCTGCCAGCTGATGATTGGCTCACAGCGGCCCCAGCAAACTTCCAGCTGCCAGCTGATTGGCTCCTCTGTGGTGATGCTAATTGGGCTGTTTATCTGTCCTTTCAGACCACAGAGCTTCTCATTGGGGGACTCTTTTGGCTCCGCCCATGTGACCCAGCCAATCGGCCTCAAGAGCAGGAGGAGTGGGGGATTGAGGGGCTTGTGGGAAGCCAGTGGTGGCAGTTGGGCTCTGAGAGAATTCCTGAAGAGCTCCTGTGGTGTGACATGTGTGTTCGAAAAATAAAGTTTGTTCCTGCTTGATAAGTGGCTCGTGAATTGTGCCCAGCCAGACTGCGGCAGGGTCAGGTCTAGGGTTAGTTTTCTGGTTAGGGTTAGATTTATGGTTAGGCCTAGGGTTATCAAAAGGTTTAGGGTTAGCTTTAGGGTAATGTGTAGGTTTTGAGCTAGGTTTAGGGCTAGGGTTAAATTTAGGATTAGGGCTAGTGTTAGGGTTATATTTAGATATAGGTGTAGATTTGTGTTTAGGGTAAGGGTTTGGCTTTGAGATAGGGTTAGGACTAATCGAGTGTTAGGTTAGGGTTATGTTTAGGACTAGGTTTAGGCCTAGGATTAGCTCTAGGTTTTGTGTTAGGTTTAGGCCTAGGGTTAGGGCTGTGGTTAATGTAAGAGCCAGGGTAATGATTATGGCTAGTTTTAGGATTAGGGTTATGGCTAGGTCTAGTGTTAGGTTTAGATATTTGGTTAGGGTCAGGTTTAGAGGTAGTTTTACTTTTAAAGGCATGTTCAGTGTTTGGGATAGAGTTAGAATTAGGGTTACAGCCAGAATTAGGACTAGGTTTATGTCTAGGGGTATGGTTAGTATTTGTGATATATTAAGGTTTATTGTAAGGGATTTGGTTAGATTTTTGCTCAGGTCTAGGGCTAGAGTTAAGGCTAGATTTAGGATTAAGTTTAGGTCTAGGGCTAGTGTTAGGGTTTTGTCTAGGGTTAAGGTCAGTTTTAGACCTAGGATTAGTGTTAGGGTCAGAATAAGGGTCAGGATTAGAATTAGGGTTTGGGATAGGGTTAGAACTAGAATGAGGGGGGTCTAGGTTTAGGACTATTAATAGTGTTAGGATTTTGGTTAGCCTAAGGATTAGGGCTAGGTCTAGGGTTACCATTATGGTTAGGGTTTCGCTTAGGATAAGGGATAGGCTTAGAGCTAGATTTAGGGCTATAGTTAGGATTGAGGTTAGGTTTAGGTCTCAGATTAGGGCTAGTTTTTGTGTTAGGGTTAGGACTAAGGTTAGAGCAATGGCTAATGTAAGAACTAGGATTACAATTAGAGTTAGGGTAAGGCGTAGCTCTAGTGTTATGGTTAGGTTTAAAGTTAATGTGATATTTATAGCTAGGGATAGTGTTAGGATATGAGTCAGGGACAGTGTTAGTTTTATGGTTAGGGTTAGGACTCAAATAAGGGCTAGGATTAATGTTAGGGTTCCATTTAAGTTGAGGGCAGTGTTTAGAGCTAGGGTGACTGTTAGGATATGTGTTGGGTCAGAGTTAGTTTTAAGGTTAGGGTTAGGACTCAAACTAAGGCTAGGGTTACTGTTATGGTTCTGTTTAAGTTTAGGGTGGTGTTTGGAGCTAGGGTGAGTGTTAGGATATGAGGCAGGGTGAGGGTTAGTTTAAGGTTAGCGTTATGACTCTAATTAGGGCTAGGGTTAGGTCTAGTTTTGTGTTAGGGTTTAGATTAAGTTAAGGTTTAAGGTTAGGACTATTGCTCAATTTTGTTTTAGTCTTAGGCTTAGGGTTAGGGCTAGGTATAAAATTAGTATTAGGGTTAGGTGTAGTGTTAGTGTTACGCTTAGGTGTAGGTTTAGGTTAAGGTTTATAATAAGGGTTAGATCTAGGGTTAAAGTTGGGTTTAGGGAAATGGATAGGGTTAGTTTTAGGGTTCAGTGTAGGTTTGGGGTAATGGAAATATTTAGGGTTTGTGATAGGGTTAGGTTTAGGCCTAGGGTTAGCATTAGGAATAGGGTTATCATAAGGGTAATGTATATGGTTAGAGCTAGGGTTATGGTTAGGATTAGGGCTAGAGTTAAGGTTAGAGATTGGATTAGGTCTAGTAACCCTAGCTTAAAGTAGGGTTATAATTAGTTTTAGGGTAAAGGTAAGGTTTTGAGCTAGGGTTAGTTCTAGGGTGAGGGTTAGATTTACTGTTAGGTCTAGGGTTAAGGTTATAGTAATGGCCAGGGTTAGGTTTAGGGTTAGGACTAGAGTTTTCATTAGAGATAGGTTTAGATTTAAGGTAATAGATTGGATTAGATACAAGGTTAGCTTCAGGGTTTAGTTTAGTTTTAGGACTAGGTTTACTATTGGGGTTATGGTAAGGGTTAGGATTTGAGCTAGGGTGAGGGTTATGGCAAGTATTAGGTTTAGGTTTAGGTCTAGGGTTAGGTTAATCATTTGGATTACGGTTTCAGTTAGGGTTAGGGTTAGGGTTAGAGTTAGGGTAATTGTTAGGGTTAGGGCTAGGGTTAAGGTTAGGATTAGGACTAGGGTTAGGGTTATTGTTAGTGATAGGGCTAGGATTTTGTTTAGGCTAAGGTTTAGGCTTTGAGCTAGGTTTAGGACTAAGGTGAGGGTTATGGTTAGGGTAGGTCTAGGGTTAGAGTTAGGGTTATGCCAGGGTAGATTTAGACCTATGATTAGGACTAGGTTTTGTGTTAGGTTTAGGCCTAAGGTTAGTGCTATGGGTAATGTAAGATCTAGGGTTCTAATTTTGGTAGTTTTAGGGATAGGTTATGGCTACTTCTAGTGTTAGGTTTATATTTTGGTTTAGGTTCAGATATATAGCTAGGTTTATTGTTAGTGTCAGTGTCAGCGTTGAGATTAGAGTTAGGGTTTGGATGAAAGTCATAATTAGGACTAGGGTTAGGTCTAGGTGTAGTGTTAGTGTTTGGTTTAGGTTAAGGGTTATTGTTAGGGCTAGGACTAAGTTTTTTTCAGGGCTAGGTCTAGAGTTATCACTAGATTTAGCATTAGGTTTAGGTATAGGGCTAGTGTTAGGTTTAGGTTTAGGTAAAAGTTTACTGTTAGGGCTAGATTCAGAGTTCAGTTTAGGGTAAGGGTCAGGTTCAGACCTATAATTAATGTTATGGTCAGAATAAGGATGAAAATTGGGGTTAGGTTTTGGGTTAGGGTTAGAACTAGAATGAGGGCTAGGGTTAGATCTAGTAATAGGGTTAGTGTTTGGTTTAGGCTAAGTATTATGATTAGGACTAGGATTAGCATTGTGGATAGGGTTTGGCTTAGGTTAAGGGATAGGGTTAGAGCTAGGGTTAGGGCTAGTGTTACAGTTATGTTTAGAGCTAGGGTTATGATTAGATTTAGAGTTAAATCTAGTGTTAGGGCTCAGATTAGGGCTACTTTTGTGTTAGGGTTAGAGCTAGGGTTAGGGCTATGACTAACGAAAGAACTAGGGTTATGATTAGGGTTAGTTTTAGGGGTAGGTTTTGGGCTAGGTCTAGTGTTAGCATTAGCTTTAAGGTTAGGATGTTATATAGATCTAGGGTTAGTGTTTGGATATGAGCCTGGGTCAGGGTTAGTTTTAGTTTTATGACCCAAATTTGAGCTGGTGTTATGGCTAGTTGTAGAGTAAGGGTTTGATTTAGGTTAAGGTTTAGGGTTAGAGCAATGGCTTGGTTTTGTTTTAGGGCTAGGGCTAAAATTATAACTAGTTGTAGGATTAGCAATAGTGTTCAGCTAGTGGTATGGTGAAGTTTAGGCTTAAGATCAGGGTTAGATTTAGAGTTATGGTTAGATCTAGGGTTAGGGCAATGCCTGGGGTTAGGGCTAAATTTAGGGCTAATGTTAGGGTTACAGTAATGGATAAGGTTAGAAATAGAAATAGGGCTAGGTTGAGAGTAGAGTTAGTCTTAGGCCTAGGGTTAGGAGTTCACTTAGGATTAACACTAAATTAGGGCTAGGATTAGCACTAGGTTTAGTGTTAGGTTTAGGCCTATGGTAAGGGCTATGGTTAGGGTTAGGATTAGTGTTAGGTTTAGGGTTATTTTTAGGGGAAGGGATTGTGTTATATATAGTTTCAGGGCTAGGGCAAGCGTTAAAATTAGGGATAGGGCTAGGGTTCAGGTTCAGGTTAGGATTAAGGATAGGTTTAGGACTAGGATGAGGGCTAGGTTTTGTGTTAGGGTTAGGTCTATATTAGGGCTAGGGCTAATATAAGGTCTAAGGTTATTATGGTTAGGTTTAGGTTTATGGCTAGGTATAGTATAAAGATTAGGTTGAGGGAGAGGGTCACTTTTAGAACTAGGGTATTGTTAGGGTCAGGGTCAGGGGTAGGGTTTGTTTAGGTTAAGGTTTAGTGTTAGGGCTCAAATTAGCGTTAGGTTTAGGCTTAGGGTTAGGGTAATGGATATGGGTGGGTTTAGGTTTCAGATTAGGTTTAGGGTAATGGATAGGGCTAGGGTTATAGATAGGGTTAGGATTATCCTAAGGTTAGTATTAGGGTTAGGGTTAGGGTTAAGGTAATGGATAGGATTAGAGGTAGGGTTAGGGCTAGGATTATGGTTAGTATTAAGGCTAGTTTTAGGATTAGGTTTAGGTTTATGGTTAGTGTTAAAGCTAATGTTAGGGCTCAGGTTAGGGCTAAGATTTAGATTAGGTTAGGGCTAGGGTTAGGGCTATGGCTAATGTAATATCTAGGGTGATTATTTGGGTTAAATTTAGGGTTAGTGTTTGGCCTAGGTCTAGTGTTAGCATTATCTTTAGGTTAGTGTGATATTTATAGCCAGGGTTAGTGTTAAGATATAAGTCAAAGTCAGGGTTAGTTTTAGGCCTAGGACATAAATTAGAAAGGAGGTTATGGCTAGGTGTAGGGTTACAATTTTGGTTAAGGTGTAGGGTTAGGGCAATGGCTCTGTTTTGTCTTAGGGATGAGGCTAGGGTTAGGGCTAGTTATAGGATTAGCGATAGTGTTAGGTCTAGTGGTAGGGTGAGGTTTAAGCTTAGGGTTAGGGTTATAATTAGAGTTATGGTTAGGTCTAGGGATTGGTCTGGGACTAGGATTAGGGCTAAGGTTAGGTCTTGTGTTAGAGTTATGGTAACTGATAATGTTAGAACTAGAAATAGGTCTAGGGCAAGTGTTAGAGTTAGTTTTAGGCCTAGGGTTAGGGGTAGGGTTAGGGCTAAATTCGGGCTAGGATTAGCACTAGCGTTAGTGTTAGGGTTAGGCCTATGGTTAGGGCTAGAGTTAGGGTTAGTGTTAGGGATAGAGTTAGGGGAAAGGATGGGGTTACAGCTAGATTCAGGGCTAATGTGAGAGTTAAAATAAGGGGTAGGGCTAGGGTTAGGGTTCAGGTTATGATTAAAGCTAGGCTGAGGGCTAGGGTTTGTATTAGGGTTAGAGCTAGTATTAAGGCTAGGGCTAATGTCAGGTCTACGCATATGGTTAGGGTTAGTTTTTTGGTTAGGTTGTGGCTAGGCTTAGTATAAGGGTTAGGTTTAAGATAAAGGTCAGGTTTAGAGCTATGTATATTATTAGGGTCAGGGTCTGGGTAGAGTTTGGTTTAGGTTAAGGCTTAGGATTAAGGCTTGATTTAGGGTTAGGGTTAGGGTTAGGGTTAGGATGATGCATAGGGTTAGGTTTAGGGTTCAAGTTAGTTTAGAGTAATGAAAAATGTTTGTGTTAGGGATTGGGTTAGCATTAGGCCTAGGGTTAGCATTTAACTTAGGCTTATCTTTAGGGTAATGGATAAGATTAGAGATAAGGTTAGGGCTAGGGTTAAGTTTAGGATTAGGGCTAGTATAGGGTTAGGCGTAGGGTTAATGTTCGGTTTAGGTTTATGGTAAGTGTTAGCATTAGAGCTAAGGTTAGGGCTAGGGCAAGTGTTAGGGTTAGGGTTAGGTCTAGGTTTATAGTTAGGGTTACAATTGGGCTAGGTTTAGGGATAGGATAATGGCTAGGTATTGTGGGAGGTTTATGGCTAGCATTAGGTCTCTGGGTAATGTTAGAACTAGAATTATGTTCATGACTAGATTTAGGGTTTGGGTTATGGATAAGTCTAGTGTTAGGGTTAGGTTTTGGGTTTGGATAAGGTTTAGAGCTAGGGTTTGGGTTATGTTAAGGATCACAGTTTGGGTTAGAGTTAGGTTTAGGGTTAGGGCCAGAATTAGGACTAGCATTGACTCTAGGGATAGGGTTAGACTTTGCATTAGGTTAAGGGTTATTGTTAGGGCTAGTGCTAGGATTTTTTTATGGCTAGGGCTAGGTTTATGACTCTATTTAAGATAAGGTTTGGTCCAGTGCTAGTGTTATGGTTAGTTTTATGTATAGTTTTACCGGTAGGGGTACTGTTAGGGTTTTATTTAGGGTTGGGGTTAGGTTTAGACCTAGGGTTAGTGTTAGGGTCAAAATAAATGTCAGGGTAAAGGTTTGGGTTTGGGTTAGATTTGGAGCTAGAATGAGGGCCAGGTTTAGGACTAGTAATAGAGTTAGGGTTTGAGGTAGGCTAAGGATTAGTGTTAGGACTATGGTATAATTAGGGTGAGGATTTGGCTTAGGGTAAGGGATAATTTTAGAGGTAGGGTTAGAATTTGTGTTAGGGTTAGGTTTACGGCTACGGTTAGGGTTAGGTTTTAAAGTAGGTTTAAGCCTCAGATTAGGGCTAGGTTTTGGGTTAGGTTAGGACTAGTGTAGCACTATGTCTAATGTAAGATCTAGCGTTATTAATAGGGCTAGTTTTAGGGTTAGCATTAAGTCTATTTCTAGTGTTACAGTTAAGTTCAGGTTCAGGGTGATGATTAGAGATAGGGTTAACGTTAGGGTCAGAGACAAGATCAATGTTACCTTTAGTGTTACAGATAGGACTTGAATTAGGGCTAGGGTTAAGGCTAGATGTAGGGTTAGGGTTTGTGTTATGGTTAGGGTAAGAATTAGGGATAGGGCTAATTTCAGGTCTAGGATAAGGGTTAGTGCTATGGCTCAGTTTTGTTTTAGAGCTAGGGCTAAGGTTAGGGATAGCTTTAGGATTAGCAATAGTGTTAGGGCTAGTGGTAGGCTGAGGTTTAGGCTTAGATTTTTTGTTATGGTTAGTTATAGATTTAGGGCTAGGGCTAGGATTAGCACTAAGGTTAAGGCTAGTGTTGGGGTTATGGTAACACTAGGGTTAGAAATAGAAATAGGGCTAGGGCTAAAGGTAGAGTTATTCTTTGGGCTAGGGTTAGTAGTCGTTTTAGGGTTAGGGCTAAATTAGGGCTAGGATTAGTGCTAGGGTTAGTGTTAGGTTTAGGCCTAGTGTTAGGGCTAGAGTTAGGGTTAATGTTAGGGTAAGGATTAGGTTTAGAGTTAGGGGAAAATGAGGTTATACCTAGGTTTAGGGCTAGGGCGAGGGTGATACTTAGGGTTAGGGCTAGGATTAGGTTACAGTTTAGGATTAAGGCTATGTTTAGGGCTAGAATGAGGATTTGTGTTAGGGATGGGGCTAGAATTAGGGCTAGGGCTAATGTCAGCTCGAGTATTATGCTTAAGGATAGTTTTCAGGTTATGTTATGGCTAGGTCTAATGTAAGGTTTAGGTTTAGGTTAAAGGGCAGGTTCAGAGCTAGGTGTATTATTAGGGTCAGGGACAGGGTTGGGATTGGTTTAGGTTAAGGTCTAGGGTTAAGGCTCGAATTAACATTAGGTTTTGGGTAATGGATCGGGTTAGATTTAGGGTTCAGGTTAGGTTTAGGGTTTGAATAGCGTTAGGGATAACTATACAGTTAGGTTTAGTCCTATTGTTAGCCTTTGGGTTAGGCTTATGTTTAGGATAATGGATAGGATTACAGATAGGGTTGGGGCTAGGTTTATTGTTAGGATTAGGGCTAGAGTTAGAGTTAGGGTTAGAGTTAGGCTTAGGGTTAGGGGTAGGTTTAGGGTAAGTGTTAGGGTTTGAGCTAGGTTTAGGTCTAGGGCAGGGTTAGGGTTAGAGCAGGTATAGGGTAAAAGTTAAGGTTAGGGCTACAGTTACCATTAGGGTTAGGGTTAGGGTTATGATAATGGCTACAGTTAGAGCTACGTTTTGGGCAATGGTTACAGGTAAAATTAGGGTTAAAGTTATAGTTAGGGAATGGGCTATGTTAATGTTTAGGATTAGGATTAGGGCTAGGTTTAGAGGTAGTGATAGGATTAGAGTTACTTAATTCAAATTTCTTTTATAAAATCCAGGATTCATCTTTAACTAGCCTTACTCTGTTCCAGGTGTAGGTCTTTTGGTCCAACTGTTTGGTGTCAGGAACAGTTAATATTTTCATTTTACTTCATTATGACCTGTACAAGTAAATGGAAGTAAACCTAGAAATCAAACAGGGTTTATGCTAGTTGCTTAAAACTGCACACACACACTCAGTTCTTTATGGGGACACTGTGGTATGTTCCTTGTGAGTGTAGGCTTAAGCTAAAGCATGCAAATACAACTTTATCAGAAAGCCCATTAGGAGAAAGCAGGGAAATATGCATGCACTGAAATTCCTCCCATAATTCTTGGGTCAGATTTGTTTGATACTGCAGAGGATTCATTATTTAGCTTGCCCCACGAAGCTCTCCAAGTGTGGGACTTGGATGAAGATGGCAAAACAATTTTATCTGAGAGCCCTTTTGCAGAAAACAGAGAAATATGCAGGAACTGAAATACCACCCCAATTATTTGGTCATATTTCTTTGATACTGTATAGGATTCATCTGATAGCTTAGCCCACTAGGCCATCCAAGTTTGGGACTTCTAGGATCACCATTTTTTAAAAGAGGTTAGGGTTGTGTTAAGGTTAGTGTTAGGGCTAGTGTTAGAGCTAGTATTAGGGTTAGAGTTAGTTTTGTTCAAATTTCGTTGATACTGGGCAGGATTAATTTTTCTCCTATCCTTACTCTACTGCACATATTTGGGCCTCCTAGGTTCAATGGTTCTCTGTAATGAACACTTTGCATTTTAAAGTTTCAGTTCATTTTGTCCTATACAGGTAAAAGGAAATGGAGCTGGAAATCAAACAGCATTGGTGTTAGCTGCTTGAAACTTCACACTACATCAATTTTCTGTGGGCAATCTCTGGTTTGTTCTTGTGAAAGTAGGCCTAAGGTGTAGCATGTAAAAACAACTTTATCCAAGAGTCCTTTAGGAGATAACAGGGAAATATGCATGTACTGATATACTCCACCCATTATTTGGTCATATTTATTTGATACTGCACAGCATTCATCCTTTAGCTTGCCATACTAGGCTGCCCAGGTTTGGAACTTCTATGATCAAAGGTTCCATAAAAAAGTTAGGGTTAGGGGAGTGGTTAGGGTTAGAGCTAGTGTTAGAGTTAGAGTTAGTTTTATTCAAAATTCTTTGATACTTGGCAGGATTTAACTTTTAGCTAGATTTCCTCTGATCCACAGGTTTAGGCCTTCTCTGTTCACAGGTTTGTTGTCAGGAACAATTTGTATTTTAAGATTTCACTTCATTTTGACATATATGGGAAAGTTAATGGAGTTGAAAATCAAACAGGTTTTGTGCTGCTTGAAACTTCACACACTCCATCAGTTCTCTGTAGGGACTCTGGTATGTTCCTTGTGAAAGTAGGCCTTAGTTTAAGCATGCAAAAAAAAAATCTTTATCCAAGGCCCCTTTAGTAGAAAACAGGGAAATATGTATGTACTGAAATACCTCCCATAATTATTTGGTCAGATTTGTTTGATGCTGCATAGGATTCATTACTTAGCTTGCCCCACAAAACTCGCAAGTGTGGGAGTTCTAGGATCAATGGTTCTCTACTCAGGTTAGGGTTAGGGTTAGGTTTAGGGATAAGGCTAGGTCTAGGGTTAGAGGTAATGTTAGGGTGAGGGTTAGTTTTGTACAAATTTCCTTGATACTGGGCAGGATTAATCTTTTATCTGGCCTTAGTATGCCCCCATGTTTTCATTTCTCGAATTAATGGTTCATTATCAGGAACACTTTTTATTTTAAGGTTTCACTTCATTTTGACCTATATGGGTAAATGGAAATGGAGGTGGAAATCAAACAGGCATCCCTTCCCCTAAACCTAACCCTAACCCTAGCCCTAAGACTAACTCTAACTCTAGCCCTAACCCTATTCCTAGTTCTAAACCTATGCCTGACGATAATCCAAACATTATCCCTAACCTTAGCCTTAACCCTAGCCCTAACCCTAACCCTAGAATTAATAATAACCCTAAATCTATCCCTAAGCCTAAACTTACACTATCACTAGCAATAAGACTAACACTAATTGTAAAACTACCCTTTACTTTAGCCTTAGCCCCAAAACAAACCGAGCCATAGCACTAACCCTAAACCTTAACCTTAATCAAATTTTTACCCCTCATCTAGCCCTAAGCCTACCCCTAATTCTAGTCCCATCACTAACCCTAAACAAACTCTGATCATGCCTCTGACCCTAAAAATAACCCTAGTTCAAAACATCACCCTAAACCTAAACCTAATGCTAAAACTAGACTTAGCCCTAATGGTAACTCTAAAACTAGCCCTAATCGTAACCCTAGTTCTTACATTAGCCATATTCCCAACACTAGCCCTAATATAACCCAAAACCTAGCCCTAATCTGAGACACAACCATAGCTTTAAACCTAACACTAACCCTAAACCTAGCCCTAACCCTTACCCTAAACCTAACCCTAACTTTAACCCTTGCATTATCTTTAAACCTAATCGTAATCCTAGCCTTAAACTGAACCATAATCCTAGCCCTAACCCTAGCTCTAACCCCTGGCTTAACTCTAGCACTATCCCTAACCCTAACCTACCCATTACCATAAACATAACATGAACCCTAAACCTAACCATATCCATTACCCTAACTATAACCTTAACTCTAATGCTAATTTGAGCCCTAACCCTCAACCTTAACCTAAACTAAACCCTAAACATGACCCTGATCCTAATAATACCCCTACCTCTAAAGCTGACCATAACCCTCATCCTAACCCTTACACTATACCTAGCCATAAACCTATACCTAAAACTATCCCTAACCATAACCACAGACCTGATATTAAACCTACTACTAATGATAGCCCTCACCCTAACACAAACTGTAGCCCTAATCCTAGGCTTAAACTTAACCCTAGCTGTAATCCTAATTTTAACCCTCGCCTTAGCCCTAAACCTAGCTGTAACATCATACCTTACCATACCCTAACCCTAAAACCAATCCTAGACCTAAACCTAGTCCTAACCCTAACACTAACCCTAGCCCTAATTCTACCCCTAATTTAGCCCTATTCTTAACTCTAACCCTAACTCTAGCCCTAAGGCTAACTTTAACTCTCAACCTAGTTCTATTAATAGATCTAAACCTATCATTTATCATAAATCAAAACCTAGCCCTAAACATAGCCCAAATCCGAGACCTAAACTTTGCCCTAGCCCTAACCCTAGATCTAAACCTAACTCTTAATCAAAACCTAACCTAAGCCTAAACCTTACCCTAACACTGGCCATAACCCTAATGCTAATCCTAAAACTAGCCCTAACCCTACACTTAATGCTAACTCTAGGCCAAACCTTAACTCTATTGCAACCCCTAAACCTATCCATTACCTTAACCCTAACCCTAACCCTAACCCTAACCTAACCGTAGCTCAAACCCTAACCATTACCTTAAAACTAACCCTAATCCTAACCCTAACCTAATCTGACATAAACCCTATCCAATACCCTGAACCTAATGATAACCCTAGCCCTAACACTAACAGCAATCCAGACCCTAACTGTAACTGTAACATAGACATAATCCTAAACCTAACTCTCACCCTAGTGCAAACTAACCCTAGCTCAAACCTTAAACTGTACCCTAACCCTAAAACTAACCCTATCCCTAAACCTAAGCCTAACCCTAACTCTAGGCCGAATAATAACCATTAGCCTAGCCATAACCCTAGCTCTAATCTTATCCATTACCCTAATCATAACCCTTACCCTAATGCTAACCCTAAGCCTAACCCTGAACCTATCGCTAACTCTAACCCTATCAATTATCCTAAACCTAACCTAAACCCTAAACCTAACAATCTCATTACATTAACCCTAACCTAATGCTAATTCAAGCCCTAACCCTAAATCCTAACCTCAACTAAACCCTAAACCTGACCCTAACCCTAATAATACACCTAGCTCTAAACCTGACCCTTACTCTAAACCTAACCTTTACACTAGACCTAGCAATAAACCTAACCCTAACTCTGTCCCTAACCATAACCCTAGACCAGACACTAGCCCTAGCCCCAATTTTGCTATAACCCTAAAATAAACCCTAGCCCTCAACCTAGCCCTAAACATAGACTTATTAATAACCAAAACCATAACCCTAGCCCTAACCATAATTCTAATTTTTATCTAGCCCTAAACCTAGCTATAATCCCATCCCTTTCCATAAACCTGACCCTATCCCTAAACCTAAACCTAAGCCTAACACTAGGCCTAACCCTAACACAGACCCTATACCTAATTCTGGCCCTAATTTATCCCAAAAACAAGCACTAATCAGAGACTTAACACTACCTTTAACCCTAACCATAACCCTAACCTTAGCGCTAACCCTTACCCTAAACCTAACACTAAACCCACAACTTGCTCTAACCATAAACCTTACCCTAGTTTTAATCATAACCATAACCCTAGCTCTAACCCTAGCTGTAATGTTATCCATTACCCTAACACTAACCATAACCTAATGCTAACCCTAGGATAACCCTTAAACTTTTCCTAACCGTAAACCTATCTATTACCCTAAACCTAACCTGAAACCTAAAGCTAACCATATCCAAAACCCTAACACTAATCCTAAAGCTAATTTGAGTCCTAAACTTAATCATTAACCTAACCCAAACCATAACCCTGAATCTGACCCTAATATTATCCCTAGCTCTAAATTATACCCTAAACCTTAACCTAACCCTTACACTATACCTAGCCATAATGATAACCCTAAATCTATCCCTAAATCTTACCCAAGGCATGACATTAGCCCTAAACTTAGCCTTAATCCTAACCCTAACCCTAACCCTAGCGCTGGTCCTAGCCCTAGTTGTAACCCTATCCCTTACACTAAGTCAAACCTTCACCCTATTGCTACCCTAGTCCTAAACTTAATCCTTAGTCTACCCCAAACCCTAACTCTATTCTAGTCTTAACCCTAGCCCTCATTCTAGCTCTAAACTTAATGAAACTCTAACACTAACCATGACCCTTATTCTGACCCTAACACTAAGCCTTGATTTAAACCTGACCCTATCCCTAAACTGAAACCTAACACTAGCCCTATAGGTAAACCTATACCTAAATCTACACTAACACTAGCCCTAGACCTAAATCTAATCCTAAATATAGCCATAACTCTAGCCCTCAACCAAACAATAACCCATAACCGAACCCAAACACTAACACACCCTAGAATTAACCCTAGTCCTAATTATGGCCATAACCCTAAAACTAACCCTAACCCGAACACTGACACTTACCCAAACACAAACCCTAACTCTACATCTTATCCTAACCCCAAAACTAACCCTGACACTTGACTAACCCTAAAACTAGCCATAACCATAACTCTAGCTCTTAGATTACCCATAAACCTAACACTAGCCCTAAACTTCACAAAAAATAGCCCTAATTGTAGCCTTAAAGCTAACCCTAAGCATAACTTTAAAATTAAACCTAGCCCAAACACTAACCCTAACCTTCGCCCTAGCCCTAACCCAAGTTCAAACCCTATACCTTACACTAAACATAACCCTAGCCCAAACCCTAAATGTCACCCTAACCTTAGCTCTAACTCTATCCATCATCCTAACCATAAACCTAAACCTAATGCTAACACTAGCCATATCCCTAACCTTAACCCTACCCTAGCCCTGACTTTAACCCTCACACTAGCCCTAAACCTAGCTTGATCCCTAACCCTTACCCTTAACCTAAATATCACACTAACCCAAGGCCTGACTCTAACCCTAACCCTAGCCTTAATCCTAAACTTAACCCTAGCCCTAACTCTAGATCGAACCCTACACATAACCCTAACCCTAAACCTAACCCTAATGATAAACATAGACATAAACATATACCTACCCTAACCCTAATAATGAACCTAACCCTAGAACTAACTGAAACCTAAACCTAAATCTAACCCTAACCCTAGCTCAAATCCTAACCCTTATCCTATAACTAACCCTACCCTAACCCTAAATCTAACCTGACATCTAACCCTATCAATTACCTTAACACTAATGTTAACCCTAGTCCTAACTCTAACACTAACCATAACCATAACCCTAAACCTAACCCTAGCTCTAGAACTAACCTTAGCTCAAACCCTAAAACGTACCCTTATCCTAAATCTAACACTAACCCTAGCCCTAAACTTGGCCCTAAACCTAACTCTAGACCTAATCCTAATCATAACTCTAGCCCTAACTCTAGCTCTAACTCTATAAATTACCCTTAATGATAACCTTAACCCTAATGCTCACCCTTGGCCTAACCCTAAACCTATCGCAAAACCTAATCATACCCATTACCCTATACCTAACCTGAACCCTAAACCTAACCCCTATCCATTACCCTAACCTTAACTCTAACCTTAATGTTAATTTGAGCCCTAAACCTAGACCTTAACCTAAACCCAAAGCCCAAACCTGACCCTCACTCTAATAATACCCCTAGCTCTAAAACTGACCCTATCTCTAAACCTAACCCTAAAACTATCCCTAACTGTAACCCTAGACCGGATATTAGCCCTAGCCCTAATTCTTGCCCTAAACCTAACACAAAATCTAGACCTAACCCTAACCATAAACCTAGCCTTAATCCTAAACCAAATCACAGCCCTAGCCCTAACCCTAATACTAATCATAAAACTAGTCCTAACCCTAAACCTAGCACTAAAACAAAACCAAGCAAGAGGCCAAAATCTAAACCTTAACTTAAAGCAAATTCTAAAACTTCACCTAGACCAAACCCTAGCCCAAATTTGAGTCCTAATTCTAACGTTAAAAATAACCCTGACTCTGACTCCTATCCTAACAATCACCCAATCCCTACACAACCCTAAATTTAAATCAAACCTTAACAGTAAGCCTAGCCCTAATTCCAGTCCTAACCCTAACCCTAAAACTAACCTTGACCATGACTCATATCCCAACACTAACCATAGCTATAAATATCACCCTAACCCTAACACTAAAACTACCCCTACCCATAACCCTAACACTAACTGTAATTGTAACCCTCATTCTTACATTAGCCATTTCCCTGAACTTAGCCTTAACCCTAACACAAAAACTACCCCTAATCCGAGACCTAAACCTAGCTAAACCCTAACCTTAATCCTAACCCTAACAATAGCTCAAAGCCTAACCCTTACCCTAAACATAGACCTAGACCTATCCCTAACTCTAATCCTAACCTCAGCCATAATCCTATACTTAACCCTATCCCTAACCTAGCTCTAAACCCACCCACTACCCTAACCCTAAAACTAACCCTATTGATAATCCTAGCCAGAAACATAACGTTAACCATGACCCTAACCGGAAAACTCACCCTAGACATAACCCTAAATGTAACACTAAACATAGCTCTAACCCTAGCTCAAACTCTAACCTTTACCATAAACCTAAACATAATCATAGACCTAACCCTAACCCTAAACTGAAATCTAACCCTAACCCTAATCCTACATCTGTCTTTATTCATTACTCGAAATCTAACCTTAAACTAACCCTGACTATTACTCATATCCTAACATTTTCCCAGGCTCTAAACACCACTCTAACCTTAAATTGAACCCTAACAGTAACTGTAGTCCTTATTTGAGTCCTAACCCTAACCCTAAAACGAACTGTGATGCTGACTCGTATTCTAATACTAATCCTAGTTCTAAATATCAACACAACCTTAAAACTAACTCTAACACTAGAGGTCTAACCCCTAAAACTAACCCTAAATAGACCCCTAATTTTAACCCTTGTTCTTACATTAGCCATTTCCCTAACCTTAGCCCTAAACCTAACACAAAATATAGCCCTAACTGAGCCCTAACCTAGCTTCAACCCTACCCCAAACGCTACCCCTAACACTAGCTATAACACTATCCTTAACCATAAGCAAAATGCTAACCCTAATGGTAAACCTAGACCTACTCCTAATCCTAAGGCTAACAAAAAATCTAACTCAATTAATATTCTAAACCTAGTCTTCATTCTACCTCTAACCCTATCCCAAAACCTAACCCTAGCCCTAATCCTGACCCTTATTTTGACCATAACACTAACCCTAGGTCTAAACCTGACCCTAACCTTAGACCCAACCCTAACACTAGCCCTAGCAATACTTACACCTAAGCCTAACACTATCACAAGTCCTAGACCTAAACATAATCCTAAATCTAGTCTTAACTCTAGCCCTAGACCTAAGAAAATAACCTAGCCCTAGCCCTAACAATAACACTTAACCTAATGCAAACACTAAACCTAATCCTAGACATAAACCTAATCCTAATTCTGGCTTTAACCTTAACTCTATATCTGATCTGAACATTATCCCTACCTTTAACACTATACCTATCTTTAAACCTGACCCTAAATGAAAACCTAAACATAAAACTACAACTAGCTATAACCCTAACCCTACAACTAGCCCTAATTATAACACTAGTTCTAACATTATCCATAGCCTTAACCTTACACCTTAACCTAATACAAAATGTAGAGGGAATCCTAAGCCTAAACTTATCCCTAAGCATAACCCTAACCCTAATCCTAGCCCTAACCCTAATCCTAATCCTAGCCTTAGTCCTAACCCAGCTCAAAGCCCAATTCTTACCCTAAATATAAACTTGGACATATCTCTATCTCTGAAGCTAAAACTAGCAGTAATCCTTACCTTAATCCTAGCCCTAAACCTAGCTCTAAACCTAACCATTTACACTAAACCTAACCCTAACCCCATTAATAGTCCTAACCGTAGCTCTCACTCTAGCTCTAACTCTATCCCAAACTCCAATGCAAACCCTGACCTCTATTCTGACCCTAACACTAACCCTAGGTCTAAACCTGACCCGAAATCTAGACAAAAACCTAACAATAACTCTAGACCTAATCCTAATTCTAAATCTAGCCTTAACTCTAGCCCTAGACCTAAACAAAAACCCAGCCCTAACAATAACCCTTAACCTAACCCAAACTCTAAACCTACTCCTAGACTTAAACTTAGTTCTAATTCTGGCTCTAAACCCAATTCTAACTCTAACCTGAACACTGACCCTGACTTTAACAGTAAATCTACCTCTAAACCTGACCCTAACTGAAAATATAAACCTAACACTAGACCTAGCCTTAACCCTAACCCTACAACTAGCCCAAATCATAACCCTAGCTCTCACATAATCCATAGCCCTATCCTTTCACCTTAAACCAACGCAAAACCTAGAGCAATTCCTATGCCTAACCCTAGCCTTAAGCCTAATCCTAAACCTAACTCTAGCCCTAACCCTAATCCTAACCCTAGCCTTAGTCCTAAACCTAGCTTGAAGCCTAAACCTTACCCTAAATATACACTTAGACCTAACCTTAAATCTAAAACTAACCCTAGCTCTAATCCTAACCTTAATCTTAGACTTAAACCTAGCTCTAAACAACCCATTACCCTAACACTAATCCTAACCCGATTTATAAACCTAGCCATAACCTTAACACTCACACTAACAAAAAATCTATTCCTGGTCCTAACCCTAAACCTAACACTTGCCATAGCCTTAATGCTAGCTCAAACCCAAACCCATACCATAATCCTAAACATAATCAAAGCCTTAACCCGAACCATAAAACTAAATCTAACCCTAACCCTACACCTAAAACTATATATAACCACATCCATTACCTTAACCCTAATCCTAACACTAATGATAACCCTAGCCATAACCCTAACCCTAACCCTAAACCTACCATAATCCTATCCCTATACCTAACGCTGAACCTAAACCTTGACCTAGCCCTAGCCTTAACTCTAGCTCATACACTAACCCTTACCCTAAACATAACCCTAGCCCAAACCCTAACCCAATCCTAGCCCTAACCCTTACCCTAACTCTATCCCTAGCGATGATTCTAACCCAAACCCTAAACCTAGCCCTAACCCTTACTCAATCCCTGTCCCTTACCCTTAACCTAACTTTAAGACTTACCCTAAGCCTTAGCCTAACCTTAACCCTATCCCTAATCCTAAACTTAACCCTAGCCTTTACCCTAGCTCTAACCTCACTCATTTCCTAACCCTAAACCTATATTGAACTTTAAATATAATCCTTGCTGTAGTCCTAACCTTAGCTCAAAACCTAATCATTCTTTAAATCTAAGCCTAACCATAGTTCTAAAGCTAATCATAACACTAAACCAACATCTAATCCTTTCCAAAACCCTAAACATAATGATAACCCTAGACCCAACCATAATACTAACCCTAACCCTAATCATAACCTTAACCCTAACCCAAAGTTTAGCCATTATCCAAACCATAACTCTATATCTAACACTAGCTCTAATATTATCAATTACCCTAAGGATAACCATAACCCTAATGCTAACCCTATGCCTAACCGTAACCCTATAAATTACCCTAAACTTAATCTGAACCCTAAACCTAAACTGAAGTATAAACCTAAACCTATCCATTACCCTAAACCTAACTCTAACCATAATCCTAATTTGAGTCCTAACCCTAAACTTTAACCTACCCAAACAACAAAATCTGACCCTGACCATTTTAATACCCTTAGCTCTAAGCCTTAACCTTACTCTAAACCTAACTCTGACACTAGACCTATCCATATTGCTTACCCTAAAACTATTCCTAACCGAAAAACAAAGACATGATATTAGCCCTAGCCCTAATACATGCCATAACCCTAACACAAATGCTAGCCCTCATCCTAGCCCTAAACCTAGCCTTGATCCTAACTTGTACCCTAATTTAGCCCTAACCTTAATTATATCCCTCACCCTAGTTATGAACCAACTATTACCCCATTCCTTCCCCTAAACCTAACCCTAACTCTTGTCCTAGACCTAAACCTACAACTAACCCTACACCTGATCCTAGCCCTAATTTAGCCCTAACCCTAACCCTAACCCTAACCCTAATCCTAACATTAGCACTAAGACAACTCCAACTCTCACTCTAGCCCTATTCCTAGTTCTAACCCTATCCCTTACCATAACTCAAACACTTGCCATAACCTTAGCCCTAACCCTAGCCCTAGCCCTAACCTTAGATCTAACAATAATTCTAAGTCTAACCCTAAATCTAACCGTAAAACTCACACTAACATTAGCCCTAACACAAACGCTAATCCTAAAACTTGCCCTAACATAGTTCTATCCCTAAATCAAAACCGAGCCACAGCCCTAGCCCTAAACTTTAACCTAAATCAAAACTTAACCCAAAACTTAGCCCTAACCCTATACCCAATTCCAGTCCTATCCTAACCCTAAAACTAACCTTGACCCTGACTCTGACCCTGTAACTAACCCTACCTCTAACATCACCCTAAAAATAAACATACCCTAAAACTAGACATAGCACTAAATCTCACACTAAAAGTAGCCTTAATCATAACCCTAGTCCTTACATTAGCTGTAGCCCTAACCCTATCCCTAACCTAACCCAAAGCATAGCCCTAATCCTATCCCTACACCTCATTTTAACCCTAACCCTAACCCTGTCCATAGCCCTAAATATTACCATAAACCTAACCCTAACCCTAAAACTTGCCCTAACCCTAAACCTAACTCTAGCCTTAATCATAAACATAAACGTATACCTAAACCTAGCTCTAACAATATCCATTACCCTAACCATAACCATAACCCTAATGCTAACACTAGGACAACACAAACCCTATCTATAAACCTAAATTTATCCATTACCCTAAACCTAACCTGAACACTAAACCTAATATATCCATTACCCTAACCTTAGCACTAACCCTAACACTAGTTAGACTGTTCACTCTTAACCTTAACCTTACCCAAACCATAACTGTTACC